>NC_064861.1:17013272-17313272 GCF_024139225.1 Suncus etruscus
CACAGGGCTTATAAGGGTTCCATAGGATTAGCAACACAAGTATCTCATTGGTGCACACAGATGCATTACATCAAAGGTAACAAATAGCAAAGAGAGCTCATCATAGGATAAAGGCTTGCAATCTTGTGATAATCAAGAGTCCTTGCTGTCAGCGATTCATTCCTCCCATGTTTGGGGTCTGATAGATAATCCTTTTACAACTAACAGATGTTCTAAGAGGAGACCTTGAAAGGACCACTATCTTGCCCTTAAATTTCTGCAGCAGGGGTACATTCTTTGTTGTTGTTGTTGTTGTTGTTGCTTATTTTTTAAATATCTTTATTTATACAATTTGATTACAAACATGATTGTAGTTGGGTTTCAGTCATATAAAGAACACCCCCGGCTGTTACCGCCTCAGAAGCACTTTGGGGGTCTCTGCTTTATCAGCTCCGCATTTCACTGCAGGCCAAGAGCTGTTCCCTCTTCTGTGTTCAGGAGACCAGGCATGTGTGGTGCTGGAGAATAAACTGGGGCATCAAACTTGGGGCACAAGGCGTGCATCAGTATGAACCAGCCAGCTCGAATCTATGTGGGGAGCCGGTGGCAGAGACTCCAGAGTGCCTGGTGTTCCTACATGTCCCGCCGCCAGGTCATCTTCCTCTTTTCCGGAATCTTACTTCTGACGTGCAGTGCGGTCTTGGTCGCCTACTCGCTGAGTCAGCCGATGGTTTTCTTCACAGCCACTCTGGTGACCACCTCTGCTGTGTTCCTCCTGATCGTCCTGGCCGTGGCCTTGAACAAAGTCCTCTGGAAGTCCAAAGATGAACCCACTGCCCAGGAGGGTGCCTGGACATACCGAATCGAGCAGATTGAAATTTAGGTGCCTGCAAGGGGAGAACCAGATCCTCACTCCACATGGATCTTAGTAACCCAAAATGTAGGTCTCTCAGGGCCTGTGGATGTTTTTAACGTCTTTTAAACATTCTATACGAAATAAACACTGGCTTTCAAAATAAAAAAAAAAAAAAAAAAAAAAAGAACACCCCCTTCATCAGTGTAACATTCCCATCACTAATGCCCCAAATCTCCCACCTTCGTAGCCCCCGCCCACCCCGCCGTATTTGAGACAGGCTTTCTACATTCCTCATTCATTCACATTTTTATGTTAGTTACCAGTGTAGTTATTTCTCTAACTCACTCACCATTCTTTTTGGTGAGCTTCATATCGTGAGCTGGACCTTTCAGCCCTTATCTCTATTGTCTCTGAAAATTATTACAAAAAAAAATGTCTTTTTTTTCTTCCAACCCATAGATGAGTTATACTATTCTGTGTCTATCTCCTTCTAACTTATTTCACTCAGCATAATAGATTCCATGTACATCCATGTATAGGAAAATTTCATGACTTTATCTGTCCTGAGAAACAGTGGTACATATACACAAGGGGTACATTCTTTTTTTATATAATTTATTTAAACACCTTGATTACATACATGATTGTGTTTGGATTTCAGTCATGTAAAGAACACCACCCATCACCAGTGCAATGTTCCCATCACCAATGTCCCAAATCTCCCTCCTCCCCACCCGACCCCCGCCTGTACTCTAGACAGGCTTTCCATTTCCCTCATACATTTTCATTATTAGGATAGTTTAAAATGTAGTTATTTCTCTAACTAAACTCATCATTCTTTGTGGTGAGCTTCATGAGGTGAGCTGGAACTTCCAGCTCTTTTCTCTTGTGTCTGAAAGTTATTATTGCAAGAATGTCTTTCATTTTTCTTAAAACCCATAGATGAGTGAGACCATTCTGAGTCTTTCTCTCTCTCTGACTTATTTCACTCAGCATAATAGAATCCGTGTACATCCATGTGTAGGAAAGTTTCATGAATTTATCTCTCCTGACAGCTGCATAATATTCCATTGTGTATATGTACCACAGTTTCTTTAGCCATTCATCTGTTGAAGGGCATCTTGGTTGTTTCCAGAGTCTTGCTATGGTAAATAGAGCTGCAATGAATATAGGTGTAAGGAAGGGGTTTTTGTATTGTATTATTGTGTTCCTAGGGTATATTCCTAGGAGTGGTATAGCTGGATCATATGGGAGCTCAAGTTCCAGTTTTTGGAGGAATCTCCATATTGCTTTTCATAAAGGTTGAACTAGACAACATTCCCACCAGCAGTGGATGAGTTCCTTTCTCTCCACATTCCCGCCAACACTGTTTATTCTCATTCTTTGTGATGTGTGCCATTCTCTGTGGTGTGAGGTGGTACCTCATATTTGTTTTGATTTGCATTTCCCTGATGATTAGTGATGTGGAACATTTTTTCATGTGTCTTTTGGCCATTTGTATTTCTTCTTTGTCAAAGTATCTGTCCATTTCTTCTCCCCATTTTTTGATGGGATTAGATGTTTTTTTCTTGTAAATTTGTCAGTGCCTTGTATATTTTGGAGACTAGCCCCTTATCTGATGAGTATTGGGTGTATAGTTTCTCCCACTCAGTGGGTGGCTCTTGTATCCTGGGCGCTATTTCCTTTGAGGTGCAGAAACTTCTCTGCTTAATATATTCACATCTGTTAATCTCTGCTTTCACTTGCCTGGAGAGTGCAGTTTCCTCCTTGAATATGCCTGTAGTCTCAATGTCCTGGAGTGTTTTGCCTATGTGTTGTTCTATATATCTTATGGTTTCGGGTCAGATATCGAGGTCTTTAATTCATTTGGATTTTACCTTTGTACATGATGTTAGCTGGGTGTCTAAGTTCAATTTTTTGCAAGGGGCTAGCCAGTTGTGCCAACACCACTTGTTGAAGAGGCTTTCTTTGCTCCATTTAGGATTTCTTGATGCTTTATCAAAAAGTAGGTGACTGTATGTCTGGGGAACATTTTCTGAGTATTCAAGCCTATTCCGCTAATCTGAGGGCCTGTCCTTATTCCAATCCATGCTGTCTTGATAACTATTGCTTAGTAGTAAAGTTTAAAGTTGGGGAAAGTAATTCCTCCCATATTCTTTTTCCCAATGATTTCTTTAGCTATTCTATGGTGTTTATTGTTCCAAACGAATTTCAAAAGAGACCGATCCACTTCTTTGAAGAATGTCATGGGTATCTTGGGGAGTATTACCATTTTGATGATATTAATCCTGCCAATCCATGAGCAGGGTATGTGTTTCCATTGTAGCGTGTCCTCTCTTATTTCTTGGAGCAGAGTTTTATAGTTTTCTTTGTATAGGTTCTTTACATTTCTAGTCAAGTTGATTCCAAGATATTTGAGTTTGTGTGGCACTATTGTGAATGGGGTTGTTTTCTTAATGTCCATTTCTTCCTTATTACTATTGGTTTATAGAAAGGCCATTGATTTTTGTGTGTTAATTTTGTAGCCTGCCACCTTCCTATATGAATTTATTATTTCTAGAAGCATTTTGGTAGAGTCTTTAGGGTTTTCTAAGTAGAGTATCATGTCATCTGCAAACAGTGAGAGTTTGACTTCTTCCTTGCCTATCTGGATTCCCTTGATATCTTTTTCTTGCCTAATCGCTAGAGCAAGTACTTCCAGTGCTATGTTGAATAGGAGTGGTGAGAAAGGACAGCCTTGTCTTGTGCCAGAATTTAGAGGGAAGGCTTTTGGTTTTTCTCCATTGAGGATAATATTTGCCACTGGCTTGTGGTAGATTGCCTTAACTATATTGAGAAATGTTCCTTCCATTCCCATCTTGCTGAGAGTTTTGATCAAGAATGGGTGTTGGACCTTATCAAATGCTTTCTCTGCATCTATTGATATGATCATGTGGTTTTTATTTTTCTTGTTGTTGATGTTGTGCATTATGTTGATAGATTTACGAATGTTAAACCATCCTTGCATTCCTGGGATGAAACCTACTTGATCGTAGTGGATAATCTTCTTAATGAGGCATTGAATCCTATTTGCCAGGATTTTGTTGAGGATCTTTGCATCTGCATTCATCAGCAATATTGGTCTGTTATTTTCTTTTTTCGTAGCATCTCTGTCTGGTTTAGGTATCAAGGTGATGTTGGCTTCATAAAAGCTATTTGGAAGTGTTTTCGTTTTTTCAATTTCATGAAAGTCTTGCCAGGATTGGTAGTAGTTCCTCTTGGATAGTTTGAAAGAATTCATTAATGAATCCATCTGGGCCTGGGCTTTTGTTTAGGGCAGACATTTGATCACCGTTTTAATTTCATCAATAGTGATGGGGGTGTTTAAATATGCTACATCATCTTCATTCAACCATGGAAGATTATAAGAGTCCAAGAATTTATCCATTTCTTACAGGTTCTCATTTTTAGTGGTGTAGTTTCTCAACGTAGTTTCTGATTACCCTTTGAATCTCTGCCATATCAGTAGTGATCTCTCCTTTTTCATTTCTAATATGAGTTATCAAGTTTCTCTCTCTCTTTCTTTGTTAGTTTTGCCAGTGGTCTATCAATCTTGTTTATTTTTTCAAAGAACCAACTTCTGCTTTCATTGATCTTTCGGATTGGTTTTTGGGTTTCCACTTCGTTGATTTCTGCTCTCAGCTTTGTTATTTCCTTCTGTCTCCCTATTTTTGGGTTCTTTTGTTGAGCACTTTCTAGTTCTATTAGCTGTGTCATTAAGCTATTCAGGTAAGCCCCTTCTTTCTTCCTGATATGTGCTTGCAAAGCTATAAATTTTCCTCTCAGTACTGCTTTTGCTGTGTCCCATAAGTTCTGATAGTTTGTGTCTTTATTGTCATTTGTTTCCAGGAACCTTTTGATTTCCTCCTTGGTTTCATCTTGGACCCTCTGGTTATTCAGTTTGAGGTTGTTTAACTTCCTGGTGATAAAGTTTTTCTTCTGTGTCCCGTTGGAACTCACAAATAATTTCAGAGCCTTATGGTCAGCAATGGTAGTCTGCAAAATTTCTACTCTCTTGATATTATGGAGGTATTTTTTATGTGCCAGCATGTAAACTATCCTGGAGAATGTCCCATGTACATTGGAGAAAAATGTGTATCCAGGTTTATAGGGATGGAGTGTCCTATATATATCCACTAGGACTCTTTCTTCCATTTCTCTCCTCAGGTCTAGTACATTCTTGTTGGGTTTCAGTCTGGTTGACCTATCCAGTATTGACAAAGCCATGTTGAGGTCCCCCACAATTATTGTGTTGTTATTGATATTATTTTTCAGATTTGTCAACAATTGTATTAAATATTTTGCTGGCCCCTCATTTGGTGCATATATGTTTAGTAGAGTTATTTCTTCCTGCTCTACATACCCCTTGATTAATATAAAATGTCCGTCTTTGTCCCTTACAACCTTCCTGAGTATAAAGTTTGCATTATCTGATATTAGTATGGCCACTCCAGCTTTCTTATGGGTGTTGTTTGCTTGGATAATTTTTCTCCAGCCTTTTATTTTGAGTCTATGTTTGTTCTAACTATTCAGGTGCGTTTCTTTTAGGCAGCAGAAGGTTGGATTGAGTTTTTTGATCCATTTAGCCACTCTGTGTCTCTTAACTGGTGCATTTAGTCCATTGACGTTGAGAGAAAGAATTGTCCTGGGATTTAATGCCATCTTTATATCGAAATTTGGTGTGTCTTTTGGTTAGTCTTGTCTTAAATTAGATCTTTCCGTTTTTCTCTTAAGACCTGTTTTGAGTCTGTAAAGTTTCTGAGCTGTTTTTTGTCTGTGAAACCATGTATTCTTCCGTCAAACCAGAAAGTGAGTTTTGCTGGGTACAGTTTTCTAGGTGAAGCATTCATTTCATTCAGTCTTGTCACAATATCCCACCACTGCTTTCTGGCATTGAGTGTTTCTGGTGACAGGTCTGCTGTAAATCTCAAGGATGCTTGCTTGAACATAATTTCCCCTTTTGATCTTGCTCTTTTCAGAATTCTGTCTCTATCTGTGGGATTTGTCATTTTGACTAGGATGTGTCTTGGGGTGGTTTTTCTGGGGTCTCTTTTGTTTGGTACTCTTCGAGCATGCAGGATTTGATCACATATATTCTTTAGCTCTGGAAGTTTCTCTTTAATGATGTTCTTGACCGTTGATTCTTCCTGGAAATTTTCTTCCTGGGTCTCTGGGACTCCAATGATTCTTAAGTTGTTTCTGTTGATCTTATCATAGACTTCTATTTTCATCTGTTCCCATTCTTTGACTAATTTTTCCATTGTCTGCTCATTTGCTTTAAGTTTTTTTTTCAATCTGTCCCACTCTATGAAATTGTCATCTCATCTTCCACAGCACCTAGTCTATTCTCAGTTTCTGATACCCTGTCCCAGAGCTTATCCATTTTGTCATTCACTTTGTTTACTGAGTTTTTTAGGCCTGTTAGTTGACATGTTATTTCAGTTTGGAGTTTTGTGATTTCTGTCTTCATATTTTCTGGGTTCTTATTAGTGTTCTGTTCAACTCGATCCATGTTTTTTTTTTTTTTTTGAGTTCTTTGAGCATCTTCCATATTGCTTGTCTAAAGTCCTTATCTGAGAGGTTGATTAGTTGGTTGGTCTTTATCTTGTCATCAGAATTGTCATCTTCATTCTCTATGTCTGATGCTGGCCTGCATTGTTTCCCCATTGTCACACTTGTATTGTGGGTTTTTCTACATGTTGTGGTGGTATTCATTGGCTAAATGATGTAGGCAGCCACACTCCTCTGGCTCCACCCTTTCTGGATGGGTCGACTTGCCTCCAAGAGATGGGAGTCCTCCGTGGATGAACCCTCACACAGGATCAAATCTTAGGCCCAAGCACACAGCAGAGAAGACAGTCTGGAGAGAAATGCTGGGCTTCAGTGATCCAGCACATTTCTTTGTGTGATTTTTTTTTTTCTTGTTGCAATGGTGTTCTTTCCTTAGAAAGAGCACACGGCAGCTCCGCTTCGCTACACTATGCGGCTGTGCTCTGCTGGAGACTCTTTTCAGCCCACTTCCAAGAGGTTCACGTGACAGTACAGTAGACAGACACACACAGGCAGCACTCACAATTTTTCACAGTCAGGCCCCACTGGGCAGGCGTCACAAGGGGTACATTCTTATATCCCACTTAAACATTTCAAAGATACAATTCCAATTCCCCAAGGAGGATTATCTTTTAGCAGAACAGTCTCACATGTCCTGCCTGTCATTGCTTATGTTGTATCAGGCTGCAACTCTGAGGTACACTGCTGTCTAACACTGGCAAGGTGGCCATTGAAGTTGACCCGGCTTCCTTCACTTTGCTCAAAGAATTCCATGTGTTTGTGTAGCTCCATACACATATGACCGTGACCAAGCACCCACTGTATTGGGTTGAGATGGACATGGCCAACTTGTGCCTACCTTCTTCTTCTGGACTTTATCCCTGGGGGGTTCCCTGTATTGACTTTTCATCTGTCTTTTTTTGGGGGGGGTTGGGTTACACCTGTCAGCGCTCAGGGGTTACTCCTGGCTCTACACTCAGAAATTGCTCCTGGCAGGCACGGGGGACCATATGAAATGCCAGAATTCAAACCACCATCCTTCTACATGGAAGGCAAATGTCTTACTTCCATGCTATCTTGCTGGCCCCTCATAAGCCTTTTGGTTAAAGGATAATCACCAAATCTGGGGTAAGTCTTGGACTTTTTCAATCACTTCTTTTTTCCAAAGTGACCATTTTAGCCTGACAAATGTGACTCAGAGTATATAGAAGCATATCTTTATCAGACTTCTACTGATAATAAATCATCAACTTTTACTTTTTATATTTGTCCCACCCCCAGTGTTGCTCAGGGGTTACTCCTGGCTTTGTGCTTAGAAGTCACTGCAGGGCTGGAGAGATAGCATGGAGTCAGGGCGTTTGCCTTGCATGCAGAAGGATGATGGTTTGAATCCCGGCATCCATATGTCTCCCCAAGCCTGCCAGGAGCGATTTCTGCGTGTAGAGCCAGGAGTAATCCCTGAGGGCTGCCAGGTGTGACCCAAAAACCAAAAAAAAAAAAAAAAAAAAAAAAGAAGTCACTGCAGGCAGACTTGGGAAACCATATGGAATGCTGGGGATTGAACCCAGGTTGGCAGCATTCAAGGCAAATACCCTACTCACTGCCCCCTCATCAGCTTAGTTTAAAGCAATATATTTAGGTGTTGGAGCAATAGCATGGTGCGTAGTGTCTTTACTTTACATGCAACTGAACCGGGTTCTATCCCTATCATCCCAAATGGTCTCTGGATACTACTTGCAGTGATTTCTGAGTGAAGAGTTATGAGTAACCCTGGAGCACTTCTGGGTTTGCCCTCCACAAAATAAAAAATCACTAATTTTAAAAGTTATGCAGTTTAAGAAGTTAGGATCTTGGGGCACTTGACACATGTCCTAAAACATAAAACAACTCAACAGTTCTGAATAGATATTGGTACTCAATAGATGTTGGTTGAGGAAAAATACTTGAGAATATTGACCAGGCTTACTGGGAGTGCTTGCGTTGATCAAACTTACTAGGTTGCTTATAGATTGCCTGTGTTGTGGGGGTGTTCATTCAGTCCTCAACAGAGGAAGTGTTCAGCTTCCTTGAACAGGCTTTGGGGAGAAGGACAAGATATGAAGACAGTTTTTACATGCCCAATAACCCCTGCCCAGAAGAGTATGTCCATTTAATTTGAAGTCCAGTTCAGTTAATTAAGTCTAGTTAATTCCTTTCACGCCTATTTCAAGGCTATCCCAATAGGAAGCTTCATTTGAGATAATCTTTTTTATTGATGCCCCAGTCTTATCTGTTTAATGATATGTCCGTGTTAGCAAATGCACTGTACAAGTGCTGAGTTTCTTTGTTCCTGTACTTTGTTCCTTCCTTTGTGTGGTCTCAGCAGACTTGGAGTGTTCTCTGATGAGGATCAGTCAGATCATGTGAATGGATCTCTGGTAAACCTGCTTTCAGGTCTGCCTCACACCAGCTCCAGTGCCTGAGCTAGGTCATCAAAATGGGGGTAATAAGTAACACCATCAGTCTTTTAATCCAGCAATAGTCACTGTGGTCTATAAAGAGCAAAAACCTTGCTGTTCTTTTCCTCTGGGGTGTCTATTTGCTGTTCCCATCAGAAGTTATGGCAGAAAGGAAAAAATGGGAAAGAAAAACCCAATCTGGCATTTTTTAGTTAGCATTTTTGTCCAGAAATTTGGTAACAATTTTATGTGTAGACCAAATGAAATATATAAAGAATGAGTTGTGTTGAATTCTTGCGAACTGCCTTTTTATTATCTGGACTCCACATGTATAATCAGCCAGTTTTATCTTCCCCCTTATTCCCTGGTTCATCCAGGGCTTCCTTATCTCTTAAGAGTAGCTGCATATCCTTCCCCTGAAGCTGAGTGGTAGAAAAATCTACCTGAGCACATTAGTGAAAATCTCTCAGCCTTGGGAAAGTCATGGGCCTTTGAGTTTCAGGGTTTCAGTGGATGGTTAAGCAGTCCCTGCCCAACTGGGGGATTTAGAAAGCCACTGAAGCCAGAAAAAGCAATTCTTTAACCTGAAATCTTGAATTATAAAATTTCTTCACAGAGATAATTTATTGCCTCAGGGTCCCCCTTTGACTGAACAGTCACTCCACACCAGGAAGTCCACTTCAATGCACTACCACTTCAATGCAGATGATATCCTCTCAAGAGCAGTGGTGTGGAGTTTCTTATTAACTTTGGCGATTGGGGCAGTGGAATAGGTTGGGGTGGAGGACCTTTTGAGAAGAATTGCTGAAACATTTGCGTTTACCCTATGAACAATTTGATGAGGGCAAAGGCCAAGAGGCTCTGCTCTAAGACTGCCACCAAGTCGACCAGTGACTGTGGATGCTGACTGTGGGCACTCAGAACCACTACCTGATGCCTTTGTCTTGCTCTGATCACCTGGGGGTTCCATCCTCATAGCCTTCAGCCAGATGGTTGGACCTTTCTACCTTCTACCCTGAAGTGAAGAGTAAGGGAATATATATTTAAATCTTCTAGAACATTCTAGAAGCTTTACTGTCAGGTTATTTGCTTCATCCACTAGAGCTCTCAGTTACTTAATCCTAGTTGGTTTAGATTTAAAGTTTACTCATTCAAATAATCTTACCATGTCTGCTCCTCATATTTTCTGTCTCCTCAGGTTGCCCTGTTTCCTCCTGAATTTTGGTCTGACTTGTCAGGTTTTCTAGGTAGCTAGCCATGGGATGCTGGGTACAGGGACCTGCTGTAGGAAGATCTGGGAAGGCAAGATTATGTTTTTGGCTTTAGGATTAGGTGGCAATTATTTGGGGGAGCTCTCAGATCTAGACACTGTACTGCATATGGGTTTCTCAGGTTTTCTCTGCTTTCAGGAAGGAAATTCTCTGTCCTCTCAGAAAGAAAATGGAGGCAGCAGTACCTTCCTCCATGTCAATGTGGAAAAGGCAATTTTTGTGAAATTATGTTTTAGGCATCATCCAGATGGATCTCCCCAGGCTGCATGTGTTTCAGAACCTGTCAGGGTAGGGCAGGTAGGCTGAACCACAAAACATTAGTCTGCATGTTTCCTCCTGCCTTCCAAGGATGCTCCCTTTCTTTAGCCTCCACAGTGACCCTTCTCATTTCCTCAGTGCCCTCCTGAAAATCTTTGGCACTTGTTTGAGAAGAGACCTTCCTGGTCCACAAAAATTGGAGCCAGATCATATTTGATAGCCCCAAATCAATTCCCTGTTCCTCTTTCTTGAGGGAATAAAAGGCACAAGCTTTAGTCATTCCAGAACATCAGGGGAAGTAGGAGATTGATACCATTTTCAGCCTCCCCACTCTAAAAGTTCAGCTCTTCCTTTGAAAGGAGAAAATGGTGTCTTTTATAATAATATACAGTAAATAATAATGAAGCTGAAGCAATAAGACAGAGAGTAGGACATTTGCCTTGCATGTAGCCAACCCCATTATCTCATATGCTCTCCTGAGCACTGCTAGGAGTAATTTCTGAGTGCACAGCAAGGATTAATCCCTAAGCAACACAATTGTGGACCCAAAATTAAAAAAAAGAAAAAAGAAAAATATCTACCACATACCCATTTAGACCAAGGAGAACTCATGTTCTATTTTAAATGTTCTATTTTAAATAGGGAATACCCTATTTTAAATTTTCAGAATTTTCACTCAGGATATGTCCCCTGACCTGTTACACCTCAATATTTTTTGCATACTGGTGCTAGTTCTCTGGACAAGACTACACATCTCAGTTGCCCTGAAGGTTTCCCATTGTGTTCCCAGTAAATTTGGATTATTAAATAATACTGGTGCCAGCCCATGTTGAAGAATTGGATGGTTCTGAGATAAACAGAACATAATTCTTGCCCTATGGAAGCTTCAAGTCTAGGTGAAGAGAAGAGATTGTAAAAAGGCAGGTGGTGTGGGGAATTGGGGGCATTGTATCCTCTGCAGAAGATCAAGAAAAGTGGTAGTTTCCAAAGGTCTGAAGGACAGGTAAAGAGTATGACAATTGGCGCTGTTTCCTTTTCAGATGTTCTGTCATTGTCTGAACCATGTCCAGTGTCTGTGAGGTGACAGTGATGGAGTTTAAATGAGACCCAGCCAGTCCCTGCTCTCCACACACAGCCGGGCTGTTCAGAATGGGCCAGTGTCTCCCTCCAAAGTGATGATTTCTAGGGCGCAGACTGCTAGCTGAACTGTGAGCACTACCTCTTGCACAGAGAGCTCAGGCATCTAAGGATGGGGAGCTGCAAGACATTCATTTAGTATTCCTCACATTGTGGGTGTTGGTGGGCCTCCAAGAAATTGGACTTCCCTTGGGGAGTCAGTATTGAGACAGAGCTGCTAGGAAACAGGCACTCAGCAGAGACAGAAAGTGCAGGTGCAATGTGAAACCCTCTGGTGATAGTGATCTGTGTTCACTTGAAAATGGAGGCTTCAGTCTGGGGTTCAGGTCCTAAATGTTAATTCTGGGTGCTCCTGTCTACTTCTTGTGGAGGAGTTTCTGTCAAGACTTCTTCACTTGACTTCTGGGAAGAGGGTTCTCCTTGTACCTTCATCTTCTGCTGCTTGCTGCCTGTAGGCTCCCCCAAATCTGAGGTAATTGCTATAACTTATCTCCCAAGCCACTGTGTCTTCTAAAAAGTAATACAGCTGTGAGATAGCTTTAAGGAATAAAGCAAACACACTCCACTGTTGCTGGAAATATCACTCTTTATGGGTCCTTAGTGATAGTTCAACTCTGACTTGCCATTGGATGGACAGAAGGCAGAAAGACTAGCAGGCTTCCCCTGAACTCACAAAATTTCCTTTTAATACAATTATGAGTATAGTTGTCCTATCTCACCAATAATTTTGAAAGATAAGACAATATGTAGCTTTTAAGTCCCTTTTACTAAATGAGGTCCCCTATGTAGTAGCCATTGTATGGCTCTGCTACAGAGCAGCAGTAAATCCTTCATTGTTGTTTTATGTCTATTCTGGGTATAGAGTTTTCATACATCTGTGCATAAAAATAATGAATTATAGTTATCTTGGGAAAGAATCAATATGCTATCCTCTTTTTCTTTATTGTTTATGGGTCTAGGGAAATGAGCAAATGTTTAAGAACCATATGTGGAAATTATCTTCATCATTAGAACTAAAATATTCCTTTGTTTAGGACTGAAATAATTCATAATCCTATTTTTAAAGTTACTTTTTAATTAATTTTTTAATTTTAATTTTATTGAAACCATTATGATTTACATAGTCCTTCATAGTTGAATTTTCAGACATACAATTAATCAGGGTCAACCCCACTATCAGTGTGTCTAATTCTCTCTACCAATGTTTCCTAAGTACATCCAATACTACCCTTTGCCCCTCAGCCTGCCAGTATAATAGGCCCATTATAAGTTTAGATTGTTAGAGTCTCTTGATTCCATTCCATTGCAATGCATTGGGAGTTTTGTTTTTGTTTTTGTTTTTAATTTTAAGTAGGATCTAAGCCCTGAGCCTGCAAGTTTCCACGTAGACTCTAACTCCCTCTCTTTCTTACTAATAGCAAGTTCAATTTTTATGGCCATACAGCCTTCAGATTCAAGACTACATTTCCAAGACTCCTTTGAAGGAAGATGTGGTCATGTAACTAGCTTTTGGCTGGTGAGATTTGTGTGAGTTACCTTATCTGACTTTTGGGAATCATCTTCTTGCAAGGAGAAATAGCTCATCTTTGTCTCATTCTCTTCCTCATATAGTAGCTTTTGAAGCTCCTCTTCTATGAGCCTTAAGCTTAGCATATAGTGGCGATTGCCATAGTTATGCAATTCTGAATCCTTTGTAATTCATAGAACTGCTGTATAGCCCTGGGCTACTTACTGATGGACATAGTAAATAATACTAAAATGGTTTTCAGTCAATATGAATTTGATTTTACTTCAGTGCATCACTGACTCTAACCTTATACTAATCTCATCTGTACGTTACTGAATTCATTAAAAATAACATTTTTTTAGGCTGTGTTTGAAGATGCTTTCTTCCTTTTTCTAACAAGATTGGATAAAAAGAAATTACTATTTTGCACTGTTTTTAAACAAAGGAGCAGGTAGAGTTGACTTATAGTTTACTTAAACTTGGTCAGTTAGTTGATATTTGACCATTTTCTTAGTGGAGCTCATAAGTCCCTCCTGTGTCTCAGGCTTCCTTTTGCTCATTTATAGTCCCTTCATCTTGCCTCTCCATGCCATCCCTCTCACATCTCAGGCAAGCCAAACATTGACCATCTTTTTTCAATTTTCTATTGTCTTGTGGGATTTGTACTGTCAAGGTATATCACATGTTTTTTTTGCCTACCTACCAGTTCATGGTCATGTTGGGGTTGGTTTCCTTTGGGGAAATAGCAAATGAAACAGTATAAACACTTGTATATGAATTTTGTGGGAATAGCACAGTTCAGATTGTTTCAAAACTTCAGAGCAAAGAAGCTGGGCCATGTGCTAAATCTGTGTTGTTTGACAGCTTATGAAATTGACACTCCTTCAACGTTTTGTCATTTTAACTTTCTAGTGCAAGTGTGTCAGTTTATTGTTTCCACATTATAAAGCTTGGACTGGTTAGTCTTTTTCATTTTTTTGGTTTTGTTATTGTTGTTGTTGTTGGGTCACACCTGGCAGTGCTCAGGGGTTACTCCTGGTTCTTCGCTCAGAAATTGCTCCTGGCAGGCTTGAGGGACCATATGGGATGCCAGGATTCAAACTACCATCTGTCCTGTGTTGGCTGTGTGCCAGGCAAATGCCCTACCATTGTGCTATCTTTCTGGTCTCTATGGTCAGTCTTTTGAAAAATGAGACACTTTAATGGGTTTTACTGACAGATCACTAAAGTTTTAATGTACATTTCTCTAAATACCTTTTATTAGCTTGAGGGAATTCCCTACTCTTTTACTTAGCTGAACTCTGTGTGTGTAAATCAAGAAATAAATGTTAGTTTTATTACATGATTTAAGATAAATTCTCATAACATTATTGACAGGTCATCTTGGCTTAAAGTCAAGGCATAGGCAGAGACATAGTAGAGGGATTTAAGTACTTGATGTGTACACAGTTGACTGTTACCTCCTATGGTACTTCCCAGAGAACCACCAAGAGTGATCTCTGAGGGACTAGGAATCCCAATGATTCCTTTGCAGTTAGGTAAGGGGGAGAAAGAGAGAGAGTCACCTGAATGTACTTAGCACTGTAGGTCTTGATGATTAATGGGAGGTTCTTTTCTTTAAGGGAGATGACAACAGCTCACCTCTATAGATGCCAGTTATATTCTCTTTTCCTATGCCTTAATCTCATCACCATCCTAGAACAATCTATCTTGATTCAAACCAGTAATGTGTCCTGAGTGCTTCTACATGCTGCCTACAAATTCACTCTGGGATGAGGGTGTGGAATCCTCACGGTCTCTGTTTTCTCAATGCTGTCATTTCATTGGTTCATTACCACTGGGTCATTGAATTATTGCTCTTCAGCAATTCCACAAACCACCAACCAGAGCTCTTTGAGAACAGGAAAACATGAACCTATGGAATAGCATAAAAGTTTATAGAGCAGCACCCAGAACTTTCCATTTTCTTTCTTTCTCCCTCATTCCTCTCTCTGATTCTCTCCACTCATTCCTCCAGAACAGAAAAGTTGCATGTGGGCTGAAATTTTCAGCTCAACAGCAACTGGGTCCTTTCTGGAAGAAAGGAAATCTGATGTTTAATAAATAATTTGTCTCTTTTTCTGACCACGAGAACCTGTAATTTTTGATTTAGAACAAAGTCTTTTTACAGGTTATGACCTGATTGCATATCGAGATCTGAATGCCAAATTGTTTACAGCTCAACTTATTCCAGACTCTTTATCTACTTGGCATATACTAATTTATGATGCTATGGTGCCAATATATATGAGTCCATGTCAAAAGGTGGAAATTTAACCCCTTCTTAACTCCCTGGTTCAGTCTTACACCACAATATCCATGACTTAACAGATTGTCTCTCTTTGCCTTAAACAAAAAGTAAAGAAAAAGGGAAAAAAGTGACATAGATAAACTATAAATTGTAGGTGATAAAATGTGCTAAAAAACAACCTAGCCTGGGGAGGGGAAATAATGCAAAAGGCTAGAGCACAGACTTTATTTGGAGGAGCCCTGACCTTGGTTTGTGATACCTCATTATCAAAACCAAAAATGTACAATGTGTTGGGTCAAAGGGATAATATAGTAGGGAGGTTGTTTTCCTTGCCTAGGTGGACTCGGATTCAATCCCCAGCATCCAAGCCCACCAAGAGTAATCCCTGGGAACTGCTGGGTGTGGCCCCCAAACAAACCAAAAATGTACAATGTGAAATATGAATATGTAAACTCCTTTTTCTGCAGTGCAGGTGATCAAACCCAGATCACATGTATGTAAGGCATGCATTTACTATAGAGCCAAAATACGCAGCCCATGAACATGTAATTTCACATTATTTTTAATTGTCCAATTTACTTACTAGGAAGTAAAGCACAAAGAGAGTTGGCCATTTGCAAGAATCTAATTCTTGAATAAATAAGCTAATTTTTTTAGAAACAAAGAGCCATGCATCTATTATAATGAAAATCACCTTTCTGGTCACAGATAATGGGGGACTAATTTCCCCTGTAAGTAATCATCCCTAACAGGTCTTTTCTTCCTAATTTTTAACAATTACTCTACTTAGCTGCTAAGCTCCTTGGAAAGAGGATAACAAAATTTTCTGATATTGCAATTTTCTACTAAAAAAATTCTACTTTCTTACCATGTATGGAAGGGATGAAAAGGGTTGGAAGTCATTGGAGGGCAGAAGATAGGCAAGACTTTCTGCAGAGGCTGGGCAATTAGTGACTAGTGGAATATGGAATTCAGAAGAGAGAGATACTGGTAGACTAGGCTCTTTAACTCCCACTTTCCCACTTCCTCAATGCCCCGCACTGGCAATGCAGATACTGCTTGGCAACCCCTTTTGTAAAGGTGTGTGTGTGCTCCTGATCCTGAAATACAGTTCAGTGTTCAGAAGAACGCTGAATGTTCTGGCATCTTAAAGCTAAATTCTGTCCCCTACAAATCACTCAGACAATAGAGGGGATCCTCTGTCCCAATATTTTTTAATTTATTTTTATTTTTATTTTTTATTAAATATCATTTTTATTTTAATCATAGTGGCTACATATCATTGACAATAATATTTTAGGTACATATTAACATAAAATCAGGGGAATTCCCATCATCGAATTGTCCTCCCTCCACCTCCGTTCCCATCCTACTTCCCATATTCTCTTCCCTCACCCCTGGGGCTGCTAGAATAAGTGGTCCCCTCTGTGCCTAGCTTACTACTTAGTGGTCTTACACCTATTTGGTCTTGGTACCTCCATTATTCCTCCCCCCCCAATTGGGAAGCAGGACTAGATAGTTCAAGTTATGTGGTTTTGTTTGAAGAAGAGAAAAGTAATAACCTGGAGATAAAAAAGAAAAAAAGAATCAGGTACTCCAGAAATGGGCTGAGTCCTTTCATCCTTTCATCCTTGTTTGCGAGACGAAGGGGAAAAAGAAGGTGAAACACCACAATAGTACATAAAGAAGTGTCAAATAAAATATTTTTTAATTTTTTTTACCAATTTCATTCTTAATTTTTTTTAAGTTTTGGGCCACACCTGGTGATGCTCAGGGGTTACTCCTGGCTCTGTACTCAGAAATCGCTCCTGGTTTGGGCAACCATATGGGATGGCGGGGATAGAACCCAGGTTCATCCTGGGTCAGCCACATGCAAGGCAAAAGCCCTATTGTTGTGCTAGCGCTTCTGCCCATAATTTCTTTATTTAAGCATCATGGTTACAAACATGTTCATAATTGATTTGCACTCATAAAATGCACACTCCCTTCACCAGTGCAACTTTCAAGCCATTATTGTTCCCCCATTTCTTACATCCTTCACCCTCCCATGTTTGTCTTCGAGACAGGCATTGTATTTCTCTCTCTATCGTTGTCATGGTACCCGTTGGTATAATTATTTTTCTAACTGCACTTAACACTCTGTGATAAAATGGTTATCATGAATTGGTCCTTCCAGCCCGCATCTCTACTATCTCTGGGCATTATTATTATACTGTATTTTATTTCTCTTAAATTCAACTTATGAGTGAGCCTATTCTGGCTTATCTCTTTCCCTATGACTTATTTCATTCAACATAATAGTCTCTAAATCCATCCATATATAATCAAATTTGTGACATTATTTTTTCTAACAGCTGCATAGTATTCCATTGTACAGATATACCACTGTTTCTTTAGCCACTCATCTTTTGTTGGGCATATGGGTTGTTTCCAGATCTGGCTATTGAAAATAGTGCTGCTGTGAACATAGAAGTGCAGAGGGCATTATTGTATTGTGTTTTTGTAGTCCCAGGGTATATCCCCAGGAATGGCATTGCTGGATTAAGGGAGCTCACTCAATATTCAATTTTTTTAAGGAATATTCATATTGTTTCACAGAAAGGTTGGACTAAATAACATTCCTAATAACAGTAAATGAGTGTTCCTTTCTCCCCACATTCATGCCAGCAGTGGTTGGTTTTATTTCTTTGTGATGTGTGCTAGTCTCTGTGGCATGAGATGATACTCATTGTTGTTTTCATTTGCATTTTTCTGATGATTAGTGATGTGGAGCATTTTTTTCATGTGCCTTTTGGCCATCTATATTTCTTCTGTGAGGAACAAGAAAGAAAAAATATCTAACCTCATCAAGAAATGGGGAGAAGAAATGAGCAGACATTTCCTGTGTCCCAATATCTTGGGAGTGTAATAGGATTTGAATTTTTTTTATTTAGTCTTTTGTAGTCTGACAATAGCTTTCAGGTAGTGGTAGAACTGGGGAGGGAAGAAAAGCCTCTTGGTATGTTAATAGAGCAACATTCAGACTCTAGGGAGCCTGCTAAAGGTCTTGAGGCTTTGAAGCTGATTAGAAAATCCAGAACTTCCCTTGGGGATTGTCCCATGCTATATCACTTTGAACTAAAAATGATTAGAGTTTGGACGGTGTCCAAATTATTAGTGCTTTCTTTTTAAAACAACCAGACTCTAGTTTTTCCATGATGAAATACAAATACCTTAAAATTGGGAACCAGGAGTTTGAGAAAAATGATCTCTCTCCAATGTTGAGGCTGAATTATTGTTAATACTTGGCTAGTCAGAAGACTTTATTTGCCTTCCTTCTCTGTTTTATAAATTTCTAATTATTGGGGGGCCTGGGATAGGGCATACTGTGGTGCTTGGGGATCAGGGGCATGCACAAAAGGCAAGGGCTTTATCCCCATACTATCTCTTCAGCCATATAGTTTTGTGTGTGTATGTTTGGAGCATTGACCCACTCTTGTAGTATTCAGGCTCTATGCTCGGGTTTCCTCCTAGTAGTGTTTGGGGTTGCAAACAGTGCTGGAGATCAAACCTGGGCCTCATTCATGCAGAGCATATGCTCAGCACATTGGACTATTTTCCCAACTTTTGCCTCCTCACAACATCCCTTCAGAGCTAAAGTCTCTGTGATGACCCATGAGGGAAAAGCCTGAAAACTAATTCCCCAACACATACACACACAGCCAGGAAGAGTCCCTACAGTGAGTTGTTTCCAGTAGAGGAAACACAGCCTTTATGGAATCAGAGAACCGAATTTCCACCAGGGAGCCAGTGTCTGGCTCCTGAGATAATGATCCCATTTTTGCCCGCAAATAGTTGAGTGCTGAAGCACCAGCCAATGGCCTCCTGTGGAGGGCAGCACAAGTAGTGGGGAAATGCATTGTGTGATGTTAGCCTTGTGATTTAAATGTCATTTAATCTGCTCCAAGGTTCAGCTTCTCTTTCTGTCAAATGCAGGTTAATCCATTTCTCAGAACCACTTTGAGACTCCAATGGAATAAAAATAAGCAATATGAATGCCATCAAAGATGCTATTATTATAGATGCAATGATTTAAAAAAAAAGTCTCTCTTTTCAGGACATAGTAATTTCAATTTTAGCAGTTCCCAAGTACATTTCTGAATTAGTCGTTGATTTTGTCTGTTTTTTTCTTTAGGGGGGGGCTCTGGAATGCGTTAATTCCTGAACCAATTTTATTATTTGTGAAATGAGTAAACCTAGCCTTAGCCACATTTTGTTCTGTTTGGGGGCTACAACTGGCATCACACAGGACTTACTCCTTGTTCTGTGCCAGGAATCACTTCTGGCAGTGTTGAAGGTATGGTGCTGAGAATTGAACCCAGGTCAGCAGCTTGCAAGAAAAATTTCCTATCCACTATACTATCTTGCTGGCCCCCCTATGTATTTCAGAAGTTTAAGAAAAAAGTTTCTCTTGCCTCTTTCCTGGAAGCCTCCTCTATGCTTTATAAAATGATCCTATGAAATGAATACTTTTATTTTCAAGTACAAAGCTATTTTTCAGTAACAGAAAATCCCTATCAATCCATTCAAAGATGGGGAGAGCTCTTTGGAATGCCCTGAGCAGTGAGTAAGGACAAATGAGTCCAGGTGCCCAGGGTGCTCTGTTCTGTGTGTGAAGAGGTAGACAGAGAACTTCTTAACTAGAGGGTTGCTGGCTCTGGGAGGTGCAGTGGCACTTGGATGTTAAACTAGATTAAACCCTATTGTAATTATGTTCAACAGATTAAGATTATAAAAGAGCAAAACTGGGGTCGGAGAGATAGCATGGAGGTAAGGCATTTGCCTTTCATGCAGGAGGTCATGGGTTCGAATCCCGGCATCCCAAATGGTCCCTCATGCCTGCCAGGAGCAATTTCTAAGCCTGGAGCCAGGAATAACCGCTGAGCACTGTCGGGTGTGACCCAAAAACCACAAAAAAAATAAATAAAAATAAAAGAGCAAAACAGACATTAGGAAGATTCATTGATTGAGGCAAGTATGTATTTCAGCATACTTTGGAGCAAGTAGGAACGTAGATGTTTTAGGAAGTAGATTTTGTGCATCTTGAGGAGGGCAGGAATTGAAAAAGTGTGGAGAATGATGAGAGAATTAGCACAGAAGGAACAATGCATCTAAATCTCAGACTTGGGTGAGCATATGATGAAGACAAGACTGCAGTATTAATTGGGGACTCTGGGAAGTTCAGTTGGTGTTGCTTGGAGGTGCGTGGGAGATTAAATTGTAGGTACAGGTGATTTCCCTCTGAATCAGATTCTAAGACAGAGGGGTGTGTGTGTGTGTGTGTGTGTGTGTGTGTGTGTGTGTGTGTGTGTAAAATTGTGAAGGGTAGCCTTCCTGGAGTAGGCATTTGTTGGAAGTGAAGATGTAAGTATGGGACAGCAGCAGGACAAATTGGGCTATGGTACAACCTTCACTGATATTTGGAGGAAAGTTCCAGAGCTATGTTGACTTCCCAGAGATGTTTATAGACCTTTGTATTTAGTGCTGCATGGATTAGTTATTGATTTGGGGACGGAGTTACCAATTAGTCCTTCCCAGGGAAGAAAGTATGAGTGAAGATGAAGTCTGTATCCACAATTATGGGCACAACTTGGAACAAACTTTCATCTTCAATAGTCACAGAGAGTTTTTTTTTTTTCAGAGTTTCTTAAACTCCTAGTGATTAGTAGATATCAGCAATGCTGTCTTCTCCCAGAGGATCGGCAGACAATGAGAACTTGAAGACAAATCTGCAGTATTTTAAAGTTATACTTGAAAACAAAAAGGCAAAACCAGTGAAAAATATTTATGAAAAATAAAGTGTCATGTTTGGATAAAAGTAAGATTAAAATGATTGAGTTTCCCTTTGCCTCAGGCTCCCTGTGTGTATTGATGATTGATTTATCCTATAGAAAATGGGAAAATATTGGAAGTTTCCTTGTTTAACAATGCCTGCACAACCAGCAGTCCATTAAAATGGTTTTCATGGAATCCTCTTATGACACCTGACAAATAGAAATCTTGTTGAAAGCCAACCCAAAGTAAGATGGGCTCCCTAGAAATGTATTGTTCTGTACGGATGTCAGAATTGAGGCAAGCAGTGCTTTTTACCCCCTCTCTGAGGCTGGCTGCCTTCAACAGTCATCACATTTATTACCCCACTTTATTAGCTTCCACTCCTAAAAAAAAAAGAAAGAAAGAAAAACAAAGGAAGAGCCCCTGAGCCATTCATTGTCCATCAACCGAGACCTCTAGAGGTAAAGAGATCATAGCTTTTCCTCTCCGATCCTGGCAATATCATGTAATAAATTTAGCTTTGTGATCAAAGTAGATAGGATAGAAGAAATGTTAACTGACTTAGGTCAACAAGACCTATGTGATATGCTGGGAAAATTTAACACAAATTTTCTGAATTGATGGGGGTGTTGGTACCAATAACTTAAAATGATTGCTAAGGAACCCACTACACAAGAACTCATATTTGTCTATGTCCGGCCATTTCATGTCAAGGCAAATACACAAGTATTGCAAGGTTGCAATTGTAAGTCAGTCACATCACATAGCAATTTAATTTAATTTTTAAGTACTCAAGTAACATGTGAATACTTTGAGAATTAGAGGGTTATAAAGTAAAAATCTCCCTTTCTCTTATTCCTATGTCTGTTTTCCAGAGAATATTATTTTTCTCTTTAGAAATAACCACTGATAATGTTTTCATCTTTCCTATAGCTTTCTGTTAAATATACATATGTACATATAAATTTGCTTTTTATATACTTTATAGAAAGTGGTATAACAGATATTTTTCAATTTCTTTTAGAATTACACTCATTGGAATAGTTTAATTTTTAGTGAGACCAATTTATCATTTTTTACTTAGCAAGATTATTTTGAGCTGTTCTAAGGGCTTACTTTTGGATTTATTTAGGGATCACTTCTAGTAATTCTCAGGAGATTTTATTTGGTGCAGCGGATCAAATCTGGGTCAGCCACTGTCCTATCTCTCTGATCCCTTAGATTCTTGGCTATTTTTCAGTGTGAGAATTTGTTTTGTTTTGTTTTTGTTTTTGGGTCACACTCAGCAGTGTTCAGGGGTTACTCCTGGCTCCACGCTCAGAAATCACTCCTGGCAGGCTCAGGGGACCATATGGGATGCTGGGATTTGAATAAATGACCTTCTGCATGAAAGGAAAATGCCTTACCTCCATTCTATCTCTCGACCCCCAGTGTGAGAATTTGTACCATTAAAATGGCATATACTTTTTTATGGTGTGACTGCTTTCTTAAATATACATTAATTTAAGCAGACCACTTAATGGACATTTGTTTTGTTTCAAAGCTTTTATGTATTACTATCCAACATGTTACAACCATTCTCAGGCTTATCTCTACACATCAGAGAATCGAATCTGGGTCAACCACTGTCCTATCTCTCTAATCCCTTAGATTCTTGGCTATCTTTCAGTTTGAGAAATTGTACCATTAAAAATGGCATATACTTTTATATGGTGTGACTGCTTTCTTAAATATACATTAATTTAAGCAGACCATTTAATGGACATTTGTTTTGTTTCAAGCTTTTCTGTATTACTATCCAACATGTTACAACCGTTCTAAGGCTTATCTCTACACATCAGAGAAAAATGGAAGCTCAAACCAATCTAGAGGGCCCGGAGAGATAGCACAGTGGTGTTTGCCTTGCAATCAGCCAATCCAGGACCCAAGGTGGTTGGTTCAAATCCCCGTGTCCCATATGGTCCCCCGTGCCTGCCAGGAGCTATTTCTGAGCAGATAGCCAGGAGTAACCCCTGAGCACCGCTGGGTGTGGCCCAAAAACCAAACAACAACAAAAAAAACAATCTAGACAGTAAGAATTTCTTACAATAAATTTATTCAGTCAAGTATTCTAATTCTTTTCTACTCACATTGATAACAATGTTTAATAATTATTAATAAGGTATATCCTATACCCAGTGGTTTGTAGTAGTAGCTTTTTAATTCATTTTCATATTTTATCAAGTTGTATTTTACAAAAATATAAATGTTTATGTTCCAGTTATAAAATATTGTTGTAATATATTCACTCCCTGGTGCCAATACCCTCCTGTTGCCTTCATTCTTGAGTTACAGTTCACTGATTTCAATACTGTTACTTGCTCTCACTTACTGTGTTACTTGTCAGAATTGATCTAGTGTTTACTATTTTTAGTTCTATCATCCAGAACTGATAATCATCATTTGATACTCTTTAGTTCCCTTGTCTTTATATCAGACTAAGTACATAATTCAGTATTTGTCCTTATTTTGACAAGAATTTATATCTCCTTATAGTTGCATAGTATTCCATTTATGTGTATATACACACCAACTCACAAGATCTTTTATCTTTCATCTGTTGTTGGACATTTAAGTTGTGTCCATATCCTGCCTATTTCACAAAAATGCTGTAATGACCATTGATTAGTATATCTCTTTTGGAATTAATGATTTGTGTCTTTTCCCCAAAATTTTTATTATAACACTGTGATTTTCCAAGGTATTCACAATATAGTCATTTCAGATATTAAATATTTAAACACCAATACAACCATCAGAGTGATCTTCCCTCCACTAATCTCAAAAACACAAAATTGTTTGTGTCTCTGCAGACACAAACTAATTTACTTCATATTGCTGTTACAACACAAAGGCAACTATAATGATGAAATATTAGATCAACACAGGACAATTTGTATTTCTCCATGGTATTAATAAAGTTAGAATCTTATTATTTAATAGGCTGTGGTTTGATGCTAGTTAAACCTTCCTACTATACTGTTTAGGTTCACGGAGGCAGGTAGAGCACTCCACAGTGCTTTACCACAATTCTGCTGGGTTAACACTTCAGGATATTAAGGTGTTGCATGGCTGATTTTAGCCATGTGATTCAGGATACATAGATCTAAAATAAATTTGGTGGCTTAGAAGTTTGACAAGGCCAAGTTATAGAGCTGGGCCCTTTCTATCAGAGGGTTAAAGGGGTGGTGTTGGGCTATTATAGTTCATACAAAAAGGAAATATGGCCCCCTCCTTTCTAAGAAGGACACAGAGCTAACAATCTAGACCCAACTACTTGGAAAGTAATGACAGACAGTACTCTCTTCTGAAACTTGGTGGCAGTGCTAGTTTTGTTTTTGTTTTTTTGGCCAATGCTTTGTGTCTTAAGGAGAGATGTCAAAAATGGGTTATTTGGAGCTCTATTCTTCTTGAAGAATCCCCCACCATTTGACTATTTTGTCTTTGGCTTTTCATTTAAATAAGAGTTTTCTCTCTTAATCTAATGCAAAAACACACATACACAGAAGCCAGAAATACTGTACAGGAATAAAGGTCTTTGCTTTAGGAGTTCTGAGTCCAGTTTCAGCCTCAGAACTACCAGGGGAATTTCTGAGAGTTCATTTCTTTCCGAGAGTTCAAAGCTCTTGAACACTACAACCCCCCACCCTCCAAATACAGACTCTTCAGGCCATATTTCTTCAGTTCTGAGCTATTGTTCTTTCTCTTGCATGCAGTTCCTCTTATGTTATTTATTTATTTATTTACTTATTTATTTATGTGTATGTTAGGATCCTGGGAAGAAAAGTGAAGTACATGTACACTCATATATTTTGAATGAGCAGAAGCTAGTATGATACCCATTGGTCTGCAATATAAGGATCCATTTCCACCTCAGACCTGTCAGGCATGACTACTGGACTACTGGAAAACCGAGGAGTTAGAGGCAGTCTTTTGGGAATCACATCGGGCTGTAAACTGACAGGTTTGTGTGTGATGGGAGAGGAGAAAGACAGGGTGGAACAAGTACCCCAACATTTTTTTTCCTTCTTTGAATCCTTTACTTGGAACTCAAAATGAAGTTATTCTGGTAAAAAGTGGGGGAGGAAGGGCTGAAGTAAGGGCAATAAGGAGATGGCCAGCTAAGAATACTTGCCACAGTGAGCCACAACCATGTTACTTCATTCCTGCTGAGGTTAGTTTGATTCCATTTGGTTCTGCTTTAGTCACTCACATGATGTAGTTATTCTTCCTAGCTCTCACCACATTTCTTATTTTTTAAAAATATTTTTTATTTAAATACCTTGGTTACAAACATGATTGTGGTTGGGTTTCAGTCATATAAGATGACACCCCCCATCACCAATGCAACATTCCCACCACAAATGTCCCAAATATCTCTCCTCTCCTCCCCGCCCCCACCTGTACTCTAGACAGGCTTTCTATTTTCCTCATACATTCTCATTGTTAGGATAGTTCTCAATTAATTATTTCTCTAACTAAACTCATCACTCTTTGTGCTGAGGCTCATGAGGTGAGCTGTAACATCCAGCCCTCCTCTCTTTTGTCTCAGAAAATGGTTAAGAAATGTCTTTCATTTTTCTTAAAACCCATAGATGAGTGAGACCATTCTGTGTCTTTCTCTCTCTCTCTGACGTATTTCACTCAACTTAATAGATTCCATGTACATCCATGTATAGGAAAATTTCATGACTCATCTTTCCTGAGGACTGCATAATATTCCATTGTGTATATGTACCACGGTTTCTTTAGCCATTCATCTGTTGAAGAGGATCTTGGTTGTTTCCAGAGTCTTGCTATGGTAATAGTGCTGCAATAAATATAGGTGTAAGGAAAAGATTTTTGTATTGTATTTTTGTGTTCCTAGGGTACATTCCTAGGAGTGGTATAGGTGGATCAAGTGGGAGCTCAATTTCCAGTTTTTGGAGGCATCTTCATATTGTTCTCCAGAAAGGTTGAACTAGTCGCATTCCCATCAGCAATAGATAAGAGTTCCTTTCTCTCCACATCCCTGCCAGCACTGATTGTTCTCATTCTTTGTGATGCATGCCAATCTCTGTGGTGTGAGATGGTATCTCATAGTTGTTTTGATTTGCATCTCCCTGATGATTAGTGATGTGGAGCATTTTTTATGTGCCATTTGGCCATTTGTATTTCTTCTTTATCAAAGTGTCTGTCCATTTCTTCTCCCCATTTTTTGATGGGATTAGAAGTTTTTTTCTTGTAGAGTTCTGTCAGTGCCTTGTATATTTTGGATATAAGCTCCTTATATGATGGGTATTGGGTGAATAGTTTCTCCCAATTAGTGGGTGGCTCTTGTATCCTGGGAACTATTTCCTTTGAGGTGCAGACGTGTCTCAGCTTAATATATTCCAATCTGTTAATCTCTGCTTTCCAATTGTTTGGAGAGTACAGTTTCCTTTTTGAAGATGCCTGTAGTCTCAATGTCCTGGAGTGTTTTGCCTATGTGTTGTTCTATATATCTTATGGTATTGGGTCTGATATCAAGGTCTTTAATCCATTTGGATTTTACCTTCATACATGATGTTAGCTGGGTGTCTAAGTTTGCTTTTATTGCAAGTAGCCAGCCAGTTGTGCAAAGACCATTTGTTGAAGAGGCTTTCTTTGTTCCATTTAGGATTCCTTGCTACTTTATTGAGGATTAGGTGATTGTATGTCTGGGGAACATTCTCTGAGTATTCAGATTATTCCACTGATCTGAGGGTCTGTCTTTATTCCAATTCCATGCTGTTTTGATAACTATTGCTTTGTAATACCATTTAAAGTTGGAAAAAGTAATGCCTCCCATATTCTTTTTCCCAATGATTGCTTTAGCTATTCGAGGGTGTTTATTGTTCCAAATGAATTTCAAAAGTGCCTGATCCACTTCTTTGAAAAATGTCATGGGTATACTTAGAGGGATCGCATTAAACCTGTACAATGCTTTGAGGAGTATTGCCATTTTGATGATGTTAATCCTGCCAACCCATGAGAAGGGTATGTGTTTCCATTTCCATGTGTCCTGTCTTATTTTTTTTTGGAGCAGAGTTTTATAGTTTTCTTTGTATAGGCCCTTCACATCTTTAGTCAAGTTGACTCCAAGATATTTGAGTTTGTGTGGCATTAATGTGAATGGGGTTATTTTCTTAATGTCCACTTCTTCCCTATTATTATTGGTGTATAAAAAGGCCATTGATTTTTGTGTGTTAATTTTGTAGCCTGCCACCTTGCTATATGAGTCTATTGTTTCTAGAAGCTTTTTGGTAGAGTCTTTAGGGTTTTCTAAGTAGAGTAACATGTCACCTGCAAACAGTGAGAGCTTGACTTCTTCCTTTCCTATCTGGATTTCCTTGATATCTTTTTCTTGCCAAATTGCTATAGCGAGTACTTTCAGTGCTATGTCGAATAGAAGTGGTGAGAGAGGACAGCCTTGCCTTATGCCAGAATTAAGAGAGAAGGCTTTTAGTTTTTCTCCATTGAGGATAATATTTGCCACTGGCTTGTGGTAGATGGCCTTAACTATATTGAGAAAGGTTCCTTCCATTCCCATCTTGCTGAGAGTTTTGATCAAGAATGGGTGTTGGACCTTAGGAAATGCTTTCTCTGCATCTATTGATATGATCATGTGATTTTTCTTTTTCTTGTTGTTGATGTTGTGTATTATGTTGATAGATTTATGGATGTTAAACCATCCTTGCATTCCTGGGATGAAACCTACTTGATTGTAGTGGATGATCTTCTTAATGAGGCATTGAATCCTATATGCCAGAATTTTGTTGAGGATCTTTGCATCTCAGTTCATCAGCAATATTGATCTGTTATTTTCTTTTTTGGTAGCATCTCTGTCTGGTTTAGGTATTAAGGTATGTTGGCTTCATAAAAGCTATTTGGGAGTGTTCCTGTTTTTTCAATTTCATGAAAGAGTCTTGCCAGGATTGGTTGCAGTTCCTCTAGAAAGGTTTGAAAGAATTCATTAGTGAATCCATCCGAGTCTGGGCATTTGTTTTGGGACAGATATTTGATTACCATTTTAATTTCATCAATAATGATGGGGGTGGTGTCCCTGAGGCTTCTGGTGGCTGCTGACGGTAGGGGACTTTCCCCCGTCTTTGCTCCTCCCCCGATTGCGTCCCTGAGGCTATTGGCAGCTGCTGATGGTGGGGGACTTTCCCCCGTCTCCGCCCCTCCCCCCGATCACGTCTCTGCGCCCCTGGGACAGGATACAAATTACAGACGAGAGGGGCTTCCAGCAGAGGCCTGGAGAAGGCAGAGCTCCACTGACTTCCACATAGGGGAGGAGGACAAGGGAGCCAGGCTCAACAGCCCCCTCCACCATTGTGGCCAGGGGCGGTACAGCACTGGCTGGCAACAAGAGGCGGCAGTAACTAATCAGGCTCCGCTAGAGGGCACTCTAGAGGCCAAACCTCAAACAGCCCACCCAACAGTCCCACCCAGATCTGCAATCCAGAGAAGGGACCCAGCCCCATACCACAGGGAGCAAAAGCAGGCCAAAATCGGAAGGCACTGCTCTCCAAGCCACACTAATAAATGCAAAAAACATGGGCGACTGATAAGGACCCTAACAGCTGGAGAGAGAACTCCTACTAAGTTCCCAAGTCCACCAAAATGCACAGATCTAAGAGATGACGATTTAAAAGCAGCCACGAGAAAGGAAATGCAAGCCCTGGTACAGGAAATAAGAGAATTGCTAGCCACCAAGTACAAGAAATCCATGGAGGAACAAATTATCCAAATTAAAGAAGATCTGATACAGAATATGAGAGACTCCATACAAAAGCAATTAAAGGATTTAACAGATACCATAAAAAGCCAGACAAGCAGAATCACAGAAATGGAACAACACATAGTAGTACTTGAAGGGAAACTGCAAACCAAAAATTACCAGGAAACCGACAAGGAATTAAGAGGCAAGGCATTGGAAGGAAAAGTCCAGTACTTAATGAACAAAGACAAAAGAAATAATCTTAGAATTGTAGGTATACCAGAAGGAGAGGAAACAGGGAAAGGGGAAGAACAAATAGTTAGGGAAATAATAGCAAAAAACTTTCCCACTCTTTGGAAAGTGAACTCGGTGCAAATCCAGGAAGTGAAAAGAGTCCTAATAAGATAGACCCTAATAAACCAACACCGAGACATATAATAATCCAAATGGCAAAAGAGAGAGAGAGAGAGAGAGAGAGAGAGAGAGAGAGAGAGCAACTCCTTAAAGCAATAAGGAAAAAAAGGAACCTCAAGTACAAAGGAAGGGACATAAGAATCAAACCAGATCTCCCATTTGAAACAATTCAAGCAAGAAGACAGTGGAATGAAATATTTCAACGACTGAATGAAAGAATATTCCAGCCTAGGGTACAATACCCAGCAAAACTCTCATTCATATGGGATGGTAGCCTAAAAACATTCTCAAACAAAAACAATCCTGCATTCTTTGTGCAAACAAAACTGATTCTAAATGACCTACTCAGAGACGAACTACACAATCCAAATCCCTGATTGTAACAACAACCACCCTACAGAACACAACTGCACAATAGCCCTCTCTGTCAATAATCTCCCTAAATGTTTATGAACTAAACTCTCCCATTAAAAGACACATAGTAGAGAACTGGATTAGAAAACATAAACTGGACTTCTGCTGCCTGCAAGAAACACACTTACAAGTACAGGACAGGCATAGGCTTAGGATAGAAATCAATCTTTCAGGCCAATGGGAAAAAAAAGAGCATGGACAGCCATTCTTAAATCAGGCCAAATTCCATTCAACCTCAAGAAAGTAATCAGAGACAAAGAGGGTCATTACATACTAATCCGGGGTATACTAGATTAAGAGGTACTAACCCTGATCAATATTTATGCACCTAATGTAGAGTCAGCAAAATATGTGAGGCAGTTGCTCACTAACCTGGAAAAACAGATGAAGGGAAATGTGATAATAGTAGGAGACCTTAATACTCCTCTATCATCACTGGACAGATCCACCAAACAGAAAAATAGCAAAGAAATAAGAGCCCTAAATGAAAAATCAGAAGATCTAGGGTTGCTAGACTTATATAGGCCCTCCACGCCCAGAAAACAGAATACACATTCTTCTCAAGCCCTCATGGAATCTTCTCCAGAATAGATCATGTATTAGGATACAAATCTAACCTATATAAGACCACAAGTGTAAGAATCTTTAGAAGCACCCTATCAGATCACTATGCAATAGAGGTCAAAATTGACTGAAGAAGAAGCAATGGAGAAAAACTAGTATCTGGAGATTAAACAATATGCTGCTCAATAACAGCTGGATCCAAGTGCAACTCAAGGAAGAAATAAAAAGATTCCTCGAGACAAACGATAATGAAGAGACAACTTGACAAAATTTGTGGGATACAGAAAAGCAGTAATTAGGAGGAAACTCATAGCAATTCAGGCCTATATCAAGAAAGAGGAAAATGACAAAGTCAATTGTTTAAAGGATCATCTCAAAGAATTAGAACAACAGCAGCAAAGAAATCCAACCACAACCAGAAGGCAAGAAACAATAAAAACCAGAGCAGAAATAAACAACATAGAAACTAAGAAAACAATACAAAAAAATCAATGAGAACAGGAGTTGGATTTTCAAAAAAATAAACAAGATAGACAAACCACTGGCAAAAAAAGAGAGGGAAAACACCCAAATAAGTAGGATCAAAAATTACAGGGGAGAGATTACAACAGAACCCCAAGAAATACAACATATCATGAGATCATATTATGAACAACTATACTCAGTTAGGCTGAATAATCCAGTAGAAATAGACAGATTCCTGGAAAAATACCATCTTCTGAGACTGGAAAAGGAAGACCTAGAAAGCCTAAACAGACTTCAGAGGAAATTGAAGATGTAATTAAGAAACTCCCTAAGAATAAGAGTACAGGCCCAGATGGATTTACAGGTGAATTCTATCAACATTTTGAGAAGACTTACTACCACTTTTCCACAGGCTCTTCCAAACCATTGAAAAAAAACAGGAATCCTCCCCACTCATTCCCAAAGATGGCAAAGACACCACCAAGAAAGAAAACTATAGACCAATCTCACTAATGAACATAGAAGCAAAGATACTCAACAAAATTTTAGCAAACTGAATCCAGCACTTCATCAAAAAGATCATACACCATGACCAAGTGGGTTTTATCCCAGGAATGCAAGGTTGGTTCAACATACACAAATCAATCACCATCATACATCCCATCAACAACAAGAAAGACAAAAACCACATGATCATATCAATCGATGCAGAGAAGGCATTTGACAAAATCCAACACCGTTTCATGTTGAATACACTCAGTAAAATAGGGTTAGAAGGAACCTTTCTCAAGATAGATAAAGCTATCTATGAAAAGCCCACAGCCAACATTATCCTTAATTGCGAAAACTAGAAGCATTTCCATTAAGGTCAGGAACTAGGCAAGGCTGTCCACTCTCTTCACTCTTGTTAAATATAAACTTAGAAGTCCTAGCAATAGCAATCCAGCAAGAGAAGGGAATCAAAGAAATCCAAATTGGAAAAGAGAAACTCAAACTATGTCTATTCACAGACGATATGATGATATACATCGAAAACCCTAAAGAGTCTACAGTAAAACTCCTAGAAACACTTAACCAATACAGAAAAATGGCTGGCTACAAAGTCAATACACAAAAGACAGTAGCATTTCTCTATACAAATAACGAAACTGAAGAGAGAGAAATTAAAAATACAATTCCATTTAAAATAGTATCAAAAAATATCAGGTACCTAGGAATCAACCTTACAAGGGAAGTGAAGATTCTATACCAGGGAAACTTCAAAGCACTTCAGAAAAAAATTGAAGAGGATCTAAGGAAATGGAAGAACATCCCATGCTTATGGGTAGGTAAAATCAGCATAGTCAAAATAACTATCCTACCCAAACTACTATATAGATTTAATGCAATCCCTATCCAAATTCAGACATCATTCTTTAAAGAATTAGAGCAATCAATCACAAAATTTATCTGGAACCACAAAAGACCCAGGATAGCCAAACACATGTTGAAAAACAAGAAGCTGGGTGGCATCTCTTTACCTAACCTGCAATATACTATAAAAGCCATATATATATACTATATATACTTTATATACTATAAAGCCATAATGATCAAAACAGCATGGTACTGTAACAAAGACAGGACCTCAGACCAATGGGTCAGAACAGAATTCCCAGACATAAACCCCCAGATATACAACCAACTTATTTTTGGCAAAAGAGCCAAGAACTTGAGATGGAACAAAGAAAGTCTCTTCAACAAATGGTGTTGGTACAACTGGAAAGCCACATGTATGAAATTGAAAATTGACCCATACCTCACTCTTTATACAAAAGTCAACTCAAAATGGATCAAAAACCTTGAAATCAGACCCTTTATCAGAATTTATAAAGCTTATTGAGAATAAAATAGGCAGAACACTCGAAGACCTATATATCAAAAGGACTTTGAGGATGGAGCACCAATGGCAAGAACTTTAGCATCAAACATAAACAAATGGAACTACATCAAACTAAAAAGCTTCTGCATGACAAAAGAAACCCTCCTTAACACAAGAAGACAGTTAACTGGGAAATTTTTTTTCACTCAACATATCAGATAAAGGGCAGATATTCAGAATATACAAAGCACTCAGAAAGCTGAGCCCCCCAAAACCAAATAAAGCCATAAAAAACTGGGAAGACGAAATGAATAGACACTTCTCTGAGGAAGACCGAAGGATGGCCAACAAACACATAAAAACATGCTCGCCTTCACTCATCATTAGGGAAATCCAAATTAATACAACAATGCGGTACCACCTTACACCAGTGAGAATGGCTCACATCAAAAATAATGGAAACAATCTCTTTTGGCGGGGTTGTGGTATGAAACGCACTCTCATCCATTGCTGGTGGGAATGCCCCCTAGTCCAACACCTATGGAGAACAGTCTGGAGAGTGCTAAAGAAATTCAGAATTAAACTGCCATTTGATCTAGCAATTGCTCTTCTAGGTATCTATCTATCCCCAAGTCAAAAGGACATTCACCCCAAAGTATGTGTGCACCCCACTATTTATTGCAGCATTCAGTATAATAGCCAAGTCTTGGAACCAACCTCGATGTCCAACAACAGATGAGTGGATCATCTATACACAATGGAATACTACATGGCAGTCAGAAATGACACGATCACAGACTTTGCAGCAACATGAATGGACCTAGAACATATTATGTTAAACGAAGCAAGCCAGAAGACAAAAGATAAACACAGAATGATAGCACTATTCTGAAGTATCTAGAATAGGCACCAGATATATAACCAAAACCCCACAATTAAATAACAGGTGTAACAGGACAGAAACCTCAAACACTGTAATAATCACCATATACTGGGAAGTAGAGCCCAAAACAAAGGAAAGAGAAACAACACGAAGTCCGATGACACATTATATCATAAAGAAACCAGCAACAGCAGAAACAGCAGCGTAGAGAGAACAGGTATGTAATTATCGTTTTACTACAAAGGCACATAATAATTTACTAGTGATCTTAACGGGAATACAGGTAAAGATTATGATGAGAAATTATTGACTCCAATGGAAACATTTCAAAACATTATGGTTGAATGCCTTAACCTTACCACATTTAAAATAACCTCTCAGTTGGTCTGCCCATAGTGGTTCCTGGATACAAAGGGTGAACATCCTACAGTGGTACCTCGGTGCTGAGTCACACGAGGCACCATACTCAGCTTGCATCATGAAAATGTCTGGATATAACTCTTTAACATATCATTTATCTCTAGATTATGCATTCTTTTAGGACCTGAAGGCATGACCAGCCAGACCACCGAAGCAACAACCATGACATACAGATTTTTTTACTACAGGGTCTAAGCATCGAACATGTTCAAGCAAACTAACATGCCCTTGCTCTTTTACCCTCTCTTCTCATTACTTCATATTTTTGTTGTTGTTTAACTGTTGGTTTGTTTTTTTCTGTTTTGTTTTCCCCTTTCTCTCTTCTTGACTCCCTCTTCTTCCACCTTCTTCTCATTACCATCAATTCAATCCAGGTCAAATAAAAACCACACGGTTACCTCCTCTATTGGAAAGGAAAGAAAGCTGATATAAAGGGTGCTGAGGACAATACTGCAAAGAATAAACACCTATATAGATAGACCTCACTAACAAAATGGTTAGTACTTGAGACACGAAACCTATACATATCCAAAAGTTGATATATTAGTTTCCTTTTCTTACAAGCACTATACCTACCTATCTTTCTGTACTCAGCGTATCTCTTGCCCTCCCCACCTCTCTACATTAATATATACCAAAGCAAACTTCTATATGTTTATATGGGGGCAGGAGCACACAGAAATAGGATTCCTCCTTAAGAGACAAACCTAAACCACAAACAATCCATACCTGTACCCTATATAACCCCTCCCATGTACTATCCCCTCTCCCCCCTCAGAAGCCTGACTATCCCTTCACACCTTAATCCAATCCCCGATATGTCCACCACGTTATAACTCTTCACCCTCAGTTCTTAATCCATTAGGCCTCAAGACCAACCTCCTACACTAACGAATCAGTACCCAGTTCCCAAGTGAAGAGACACCCACTGAAACTCACACCTCGTTCCAGGCAAGAAAATACAACCAACACCCCGACTGACTCATGCAGTGTAGCCTTCCTAATCACCTCTCCCTATTGTGGACTGTGGCTTAATACTGGATTAGCTCCAAAGGGACTCCCATTGCAAGAACTCTACCCAAGACCTCCCTGCGTGGAACCCACACCTCACGAGAAAATCTCAAAAGACTATGGGGAAGCCTATACTATCATCATAAATATAGACCTATTTAACACTACCTCTTATACTGTACCTCCCCAAATGTAATCTCCTGTATCACTTTCTCCCGTTTTCTGTTTTTTTCTTTTTTCCCTTGTTCGTTTTATTATTATTAATTATTATTATTATTATTATTATTATTATTATTTGTTTTGTCCTACTTTTTGTTTTTTGATTTGTTTTTGCTTCTTTTGGGTCACACCTGGCAGCACTCAGAGGGCGCTCCTGGCTCTATGCTCGGAGGTCGCCCCTGTTGGGCACGGGGGACCATGTGGGATGCCAGGATGTGAGCCACCGTCCTTCTACAGGAAGGACAGATGCCTTGCCTCCATGCTATCCCTCTCTGCACCACTTTATTTCTTTAATTATTACTTTTATTTAATCTTTTTTTTTCTTTTAAGAAACTCTTTTTTCTTTAGATATATCTGAGCATATATATTTTTAGTTTTTGTCATGGATCTGTTTTCTTCTCTCTTCACCCCCAAATCCACCAGCAATATAATGTAGCACCACTTCTTCCTGCAAAGGCATATTAAAAATAGGGGAAATTTTACCTGTAAAATCAAGCTCTTATCTACTAGGGATAAGAACTTTTTTACAACACAGGGACATCTCCCACCCTGAATGTATGTCATGGGGAGCCAACCTAGACTCCAGGGAAATAGGCACCGACCGTCCAGCCTTGACTCCTGGATCCCAGACAGAGAAACAACAGAGTTCTCCACAACAGCTCCAGGAACCAAATCCCTTCCAGGGCATTCATAATACTGCTCTGATGCCAACATACACTACTTCTAAATTAATAACCTGACAAAGAAGAAATGGGAACAACTAGATCTAAGAGCAAGTTATCCTTCCTCACCAGCCAACAATAAGACAAAATCAGAAGACATGTCACCCTTTGATATGTGCAAAAACCAAGATTGCTATATATAAATGACTGGTTGTTACAACCAGGACTAGACAGTACGCATCCTGGAACCAACAATAACAGCAACAAAAAGCTCTAACCTAGCTTTTGGTCTACAATCTGTTCAACAAACAAGATATCCAATTTCAGAGGTCTGACTGAGACAACCGCAAGTGAACGGGTCTTCCAGAAACATAACGAAAGACTCTGTTCCAGGCTCCATCCTAGGAACAACATAATGACCAAGAACACCAACTACAGAAGATGAATTAAAATGATACTGAAGAAGCAGAACTGCTAGAACCACAAAGAACGCCTTCATCATAAGCTCCATTCCTTGAGCTGCACAGCCACTAAGATCTCTAGATACACAGGTCTGATTTTACCATCCAAGACAAAGTAGAAGTCTTCCATACACCATGAAAGCACCAAGGGGAGAGTAAATGATCATGTAAGGAGTCTATAGTTAATCCCATGACAGTATACTTTAGGAATGAAGAAATCCTTTATCTCCTAGGCCAAGGGAATTCCCTCTATAATATCCCAAATAATTACTGTGCCTATGCAGGGGGAAAAAGAAAAAAAAGCACAAAATAATTTTTCCACATATATATTTATTGATTAATTGATTGATTATTTTTTGACATCTTTATTCTGGTATAGATATTGAAGTTTATGTCTCCTTTTCTATTTTTATATTATTTTATCTTATCTTTCTCCTTCTTTTTGCACTCCGGCATGATTTGAATTCAGAACCAAGACTATTGTGTGGTGCTTCTCTTTATTGCAGTAGGGCCCACTGGATATATAATTTGACATTTATTTTTGTATCGTTATGGTGTTTCAATTACCTTTTTCATGTCCTCTCTCAAACTGAGGCAGATAGCCACTAGAAGGACTACACCCATTTCCAGGTTATTTTTAATTAATTAATTAATTTTTTTAAATTTTTTGCTTAATCTTTACCCCATTCTATTGCCTTTCTTTCCCTCAAACAAAACCACGTAACTCGATTTATCTAGCTTAGCCTCTCAAATAGAAGGAGAAACAAGGGAGAGCACCAGGACCAAACAGATGCATGATCACTGATAGTAAGCTAGACAAAGAGGGGACCACCTACTCTAGCAGATTGGGGGGTGATTGTGGGGGATATGGGTTGCAGAAAGGGAATGGGGAAGGGGGGAGGAAAAATTTGGTGGTGGATATTCCCCTGATTCAATGTTAATATGTACCTAATATACTAATGTGAAAGATATGTAAGCCACTATAATAAAAAAAATAATGATGGGGGTGTTTAGATATGCTACATCCTCTTTACTCAACCGTGGCAGATTATAAGAGTCCAAGAATTTATCCATTTCTTCCAGGTTCTCATTTTTAGTGGCACAGAGTTTCTCAAAGTATTTTCTGATTACCCTTTGAATCTCTGCAATATCAGTAGTGATCTCCCCTTTTTCATTTCTAATATGAGCTATCAAGTTTCTTTCTCTCTTTCTCTCTCTCTCTCTCTCTCTCTTAGTTTTGCTAATGGTCTATCAATCTTGTTTATTTTTTTGAAGAACCAACTTCTGCTTTCATTGACCTTTCGGATTGTTTTTTTGGGTTTCCACTTCATTGATTTCTGCTCTCAGCTTTGTTATTTCCTTCTGTTTCCTATTTTTGGGTCCTTTTGTTGAGCCCTTTCTAATTTTATGAGCTGCTTCATTAAGCTATTCAGGTAGGCTCCTTCTTCCTTCCTGATGCGTGCTTGCAAAGCTATAAAATTTTCTCTCAGTACTGCTTTTGTGTGTCCCATAAGTTCTGATATTTTGTGTCTTTATTATCATTTGTTCCCAGGAAAGTTTTGATTTCTTCTTTGATTTCATCTCAGACCCACTGTTTATTCAGTATGAGGCTGTTTAATTCCAGGCGTTAAATTTGTGTGTGTGTGTGTGTGTGTGTGTGTGTCCCTTTAGAATTCACATATAATTTCAGAGCCTTGTGGTCAGCGAAGGTAGCCTGCAAAATTTCTATCCTCTTGATATTATGGAGGTATGTTTTATGTGATAGCATAGTCTATCTTGGAGAATGTCCCATGTACATTGGAAGAATGTGTTTCCTGATTTCTGGGGGGTGGAGTGTCCTGTATATATCTACTAGGCCTCTTTCTTCCATTTCTCTTTTCATGTCTAGTATATTCTTGTTGGGTTTCAGTCTGGTTGACCTATCAAGTGTTGACATAGCCCTGTTGAAGTGCCCCACAATTATTGTGTTGTTATTGATATTATTTTTTAGATTTGTCAACAATTGTATTAAATACTTTGCTGGCCCCTCATTCTATGCATATATATTTAGGAGAGTGATTCCTTCCTGCTGTACATATCCCTTGATTAATACAAAATGTCCATTTTTGTCCCTTAGAACTTTCCTGGTATAAAGTTTGCATCATCAGATATTAGTATGGTCACTACAGCTTTTTTATGGGTGTTGTTTGCTTGGATAATTTTCCTCCAGCCTTTTATTTTGAGTCGATGTTTGTTTTGACTATTCAGGTGTATTTCTTGTAAGCAGCAGAAGGTTGGATTGAGTTTTTCGATCCATTTAGCCACTCTGTGTCTCTTAACTGGTGCATTTAGTCCACTGACATTGAGAAAAAGAATTGTCATGGGATTTAGTGCCATCTTTATATCGAAGTTTGGTGTTCTGTTGGTCAGTCTTGTCTTAAATTAGGTCTTTCAGTTTTTCTCTTAAGACTGGTTTTGAGTCTATAAAGTTTCTGAGCTGTTGTTTGTCTGTGAAGCCATGTACTTTTCCATCAAACCTGAAAGTGAGTTTTGTTGGGTGCAGTATTCTAGGTGAAGCATTTATTTCATTGAGTTTTGTCACTATGTCCCACCGCTGCCTTCTGGCCTTGAGTGTTTCTGGTGACAGGTCTGCTGTAAATCTCAAGGATGCTCCCTTAAATGTAATTTCCCTTTTTTGATCTTGCTGCTTTCAGAATTCTGTCTCTAAATGTGAGATTCATCATTGTGACTAGGATGTGTCTTGGGGTGTTTTCTCTGGGGTCTCTTTCATTTGGTACTCTTAGGGTATGCAGGATTTGATCACATGTAATCTTTAGCTCTGGTAGTTTCTCTTTAATGATGTTCTTGACCATTGATTCTTCCTGGAGATTTTCTTCCTGGGTCTCTGGGACTCCAATGATTCTTAAGTTGTTTCTGTTGAGCTTATCATAGACTTATATTTTCATCTCTTCACATTGTTTGACTAATTTTTCCATTGTCTGTTCATTTGCTTTAAGGTTTTTTTCCGTTTTATGGAGTTGTTATGTACCTCATCTTCCAGACCACTAATTCTGTTTTATGGAGTTGTTACGTACCTCATCTTCGAGATCACTAATTCTATCCTCAGTTTCTGTTACCCTGATGAAGAGGTTATCCATTTTCTCATTCAATTTGTTTACTGAGTTTTTCAGACCTGTTATTTGACTTGTAATTTCATTTTGGAGTTTTCTGATTTCTGTCTTCATATTTTCTTGGTTTTTATTAGTATTCTGTTCAACTCAATCCACAGTTTCTTTTAGTTCTGTGAGCATCTTTCATATTTCTTCTCTAAACTCCTTATCTGAGAGAATGACTAGTTGGTTGGCCATTTTCCAGTCATCAGAGTTGCCATCTTCATTCTCTATACCTGATGCTGGCCTGTGTTGTTTCCCCATTGTCACACTTGTATTGTCGGTATTTCTATGTGTTATGGTGGTATTCATTGTTTAAATGGTCTGCCCGGCTCCTCTGACTCCACCCCTTCTGGATGGGTTGACTCGCCTCCAAGGAAGGGGAGCCCTCCGTGGATGAAGCCACACACAGGATCAAATCTTAGGCCTGAGGACACAGCAGAGAAGACAAACCAGAGAGAAATGCTGGGCTTCAGAGATCCAGCACAGTTCCTAGTGTGATTATTTCTTTGTGTTGCAGTGGTGTTCTTTCATTGGAAAGACTGCATGGCCACAAAGTGAAGCGGAGCAGCCATGCTCTTCTGGAAATTCTAGGAGAGCGATTTTGCTGGACCCTTTTTGGCCCACTCCTGAGAGGTTCAGGAGAGAGGACAGTAGAAAAACACGCACAGGCAACACTCACAGTTTCTCACAGTTGGGAACCACTGGGCAGACGTAGATTTTCCCAGCCAGACGTCACCAACAGGGGACTTGCCTTTCTGCAAATTACTGCTGATAGCTGGTTTTCACTTTTGGACACAGTTCCTTGGCATTCCAGCCCAGCCTGAATGAGCCTTGGGAAGAGTGATTTTGTAGGACCTTTTTCGGCCCACTCCTGAGAGGTTCAGGAGAGAGGACAGTAGAAAAACACGCACAGGCAACACTCACAGTTTCTCACAGTCGGGAACCACTGGGAAGACATAGATTTTCCCAGCCTGACGTCACAAACAGGGGACCTGCCTTTCTGCAAATTACTGCTGATAGCGGGTTTTTACTTTTGGACACAGTTCCTTGCCGTTCTGGCCCAGCCAGAACGAGCCTCATAGAGAGCGATTCTGCTGGGCCCTTTTTGGTCCACTCCTGAGAGGTTCAAGAGACAGGACAGGACAGTAGAAAAACATGGGGCCAGCAAGGTGGCGCTAGAGGTAAGGTGTCTGTCTTGCAAGCACTAGCCAAGGATCAGAACCATGGTTTGATCCCCCGGCGTCCCATATGATCCCCCCAAGCCAGGGGCAATTTCTGAGCGCGTAGCCAGGAGTAACCCCTGAGCATCAAACGGGTGTGACTCAAAAAAAAGAAAGAAAGAAAGAAAGAAAGAAAGAAAGAAAGAAAGAAAGAAAGAAAGAAAGAAAGAAAGAAAGAAAGAAAGAAAGAAAGAAAGAAAGAAAGAAAGAAAGAAAGAAAGAAAGAAAGAAAGAAAGAAAGAAAGAAAGAAAGAGAGAGAGAGAGAGAGAGAGAGAGAGAGAGAGAAAGAAAGAAAGAAAGAAAGAAAGAAAGAAAGAAAGAAAGAAAGAAAGAAAGAAAGAGAAAGAAAGAGAGAGAGAGAGAAAGAAAGAAAGAAAGAAAGAAAGAAAGAAAGAAAGAAAGAAAGAAAGAAAGAAAGAAAGAAAGAAAGAAAGAAAGAAAGAAAGAAAGAAAGAAAGGAAAGAAAGAAAGGAAGGAAGGAAGGAAGGAAGGAAGGAAGGAAGGAAGGAAGGAAGGAAGGAAGGAAGGAAGGAAGGAAGGAAGGAAGGAAGGAAGGAAAGAAAGAAAGAAAGAAGGAAGGAAGGAAGGAAGGAAGGAAGGAAGGAAGGAAGGAAGGAAGGAAGGAAGGAAGGAAGGAAGGAAGGAAGGAAGGAAGGAAGAAAGAAAGAAAGAAAGAAAGAAAGAAAGAAAGAAAGAAAGAAAGAAAGAAAGAAAGAAAGAAAGAAAGAAAGAAGAAGGAAGGAAGGAAGGAAGGAAGGAAGGAAGGAAGAAGAAAGGAAGAAAGAAAGAAAGAAAGAAAGAAAGAAAGAAAGAAAGAAAGAAAGAAAGAAAGAAAGAAAGAAAGAAAGAAAGAAAGAAAGAAAGAAAGAAGAGAAGAAGAAAGAAAGAAAGAAAGAAAGAAAGAAAGAAAGAAAGAAAGAAAGAAAGAAAGAAAGAAAGAAAGAAAGAAAGAAAGAAAGAAAGAAAGAAAGAAAGAAAGAAAGAAAGAAAGAAGAAAGAAAGAAAGAAAGAAAGAAAGAAAGAAAGAAGAAAGAAAGAAAGAAAGAAAGAAAGAAAGAAAGAAAGAAAGAAAGAAAGAAAGAAAGAAAGAAAGAAAGAAAGAAAGAAAGAAAGAAAGAAAGAAAGAAAGAAAGAAAGAAAGAAAGAAAAACAATCACAGGCAACACTCACAGTTTCTCACCCCTTACCACATTTTATCCAAGTCTGTTGTCTTCTCCTCTCTAAGCCAGCCATACCTCCTGAGTGAGATAATACTTTTGATTTATTTTTCTGGTCCTCAAGGCTATGGGGATAACTTGTAGAAAATAGGGGCTAGAAGGAGTTTTGATCTATGGTCTAGATTCTGCTCTCTGGCCTCTGATTTCCATAAATTTCTTACTTAAAACATTTTTACAACAAAGGACTATTTCCATTCCTTTTCTACACCTTGATTTTAAATTTTATAACTCTAGTTTTGCTTTCTTTCTCTTAGTGAGGATTTTATTTATTTAATAAATTTGTTTCTTTATATGTCTTATAATGCACTGAGTGTCTTTTTGTCTTTTTATCTATACTCACCTTGTTATATTTTCATGTTGCCTTTTTCTTCTTGTGATTTGTTTGTTTGTTTGTTTTGGGTATACCCATTGGTGCTCAGGGGTTACTCCTGGCTCTGCATTCAGAAATCACCCCTGGCAGATTCAGGGAATTATATGGGATGCTGGAAATCAAACCATCATCTCCTGGGTTGGCTGTGTGCAAGGCAAATGCTCTACCACTGTACTATCCCTTTGTCCCCAATCTTGTGATATTTTATTTTAGACGAGAACTGGTGGGAATATTTTAGGGATATATATTTTCCAAATTATTTATTGTAATAAGAAGTTTACTTCCTCTCCTCTTTAGTCCCAACCTATTGGAAAATATCCCTTTCTTTTTTCTCTTACTTATTTCTTTCTTTCTTTCTTTCTTTCTTTCTTTCTTTCTTTCTTTCTTTCTTTCTTTCTTTCTTTCTTTCTTTCTTTCTTTCTTTCTTTCTCTTTCTTTCTTTCTTTCTTTCTTTCTTTCTTTCTTTCTTTCTTTCTTCCTTCTTTCTTTCCTTCTTCTTCTTTCTTTCTTTTCTTTCTTTCTCTTCTTTCTTTCTTTCTTTCTTTTCTTTCTTTCTTTCTTTCTCTCTTTCTTTCTTCTCTCTTTCTCTTCTTTCTTTCTTTCTTCTTTCTTTCTTTCTTCTCTTTCTTTCTCTTTCTTTCTTTCTTTCTTTCTTTCTTTCTTTCTTTCTTTCTTTCTTTCTTCCTTCTTTCTTTCTTTCTTTCTTTCTTTCTTTCTTTCTTTCTTTCTTTCTTTCTTTCTTTCTCTTCTTTCTTCTTTCTTTCTTTTCTTTCTTTCTTTCTTTCTTTCTTTCTTTCTTCTTCTTTCTTTCTTTCTTTCTTTCTTCTTTCTTTCTTTCTTTCTTTCTTTCTTTCTTTCTTTCTTTCTTTCTTTCTTTCTTTCTTTCTTTCTTTCTTTCTTTCTTTCTTTCTTTCTTTCTTTCTTTCTTTCTTTCTTTCTTTCTTTCTTTCTTTCTTTCTTTCTTTCTTTCTTTCTTTCTTTCTTTCTTTCTTTCTTTCTTTCTTTCTTTCTTTCTACCATCTGTGCATGGGTGAAGATAGTGGTGATCTTATACCATCCTGGGCACTTGACATCCATGATATAGGAGTTGGGGCTCTGCACCAGCAGCTTCCTCTTGTGCTTCTGCTTCTCCTCCTCTGGAGAGGGGTGAAGGAGATCCTTGGCGAGAGGCATCTTCTCAAGGGGGGAGGCCATCACCCCCGGAAAAGCAAGAATATCCCTTTCTTATTATTCTGCACCTACTATTCATAGACTCATCATTTCCCTTACCACCCTCAGTTTTATTCAAACAGACCTAGAATCTCCTTTTTCCCAAAGAAAAGATGAGTGGAGTTTTCTGGGCTTTACTCATTGTTGGCTTGGACACTGGTCAAAGTCCCTTGCTATATTTACTGTTGAGAGAAGAGATGGATCTGGACAGCATCCTGCTAATGCTAATACTAATGCCAACCAGGCATGAGTCAGTGGTAGCTTGTCTGGACTGAGATGAAAACTCCCCCAGTTCTCAATTCTTGGCTGCCTGACCCTCTGAGTGATATAGTCCCTGAGAATCTGTAATTACAGGGAGAACCACTGCCAAGGAACATCCATGTCCAACTAGAGGCTTCTCCATTGTGTCTGCACAGAGAAGATTACACAAGGGCATGGTCAGTGAGTGTGTTTATGCACCATGTTTGCTCTTAGACTGAGCTTCTGTTAGTGTGTTTGAGAAAACACCAAGTAGATGGTGTCTTACCCTGCTTAAGAAATTAAAGGAAGAACTGAGTGGCCATGTTTAAAAATTGTCTTTAGAGTTTGAGTCTCTGAATTAGCAATGGGTTGATAATGGAAGAATCTTCACTTTCTTTCCGAGAGGCAAAAATCAGGACAACTTCTGCCAGGCTCTCTACCACTTCTCATAGTTAAAGTCCATTTCTCTTACCTTCTATAAGGGTTTTTGGTGGCAATCCAGGCTTTGTCTTCTACAGTCTTTATCATGAGATACTCTGAGGGTGCCGTCAGAACCATATTGTGTCCAGCACATGTTGGTGATCCTTGAAATTTAAAAAAACACCTGAGGAATTTGGACATGAAGTATAGAGTCATCCATTATCTACTGGAATCTATGCCACAACCAGCCTATCTTGACAGACTTTTCCTGGTGGCTTTAATGCCTTTGGTTGCATGGAGAATGCCATAGGCAGTATGGGATTTTGTTGAAACTCAGATGCCAGGTGAAACTAGAGACCTTGTTTACTGACCATTTGGACACTTTGAGTAAATGAAGTTTAATAATAAATTATTGCTGAAGGAATGAGTGTATACAGATAGAGACGAGTCATAACAGGCATTCCTTGGCTGGCTGTTTTGTAATAATGCGATTGAATTTCATGTTCTTTGTGGTGTGACTGATGGAGGCTGATCTTATTAATTAATTGTGGGGCCTCTGTGCCCTTTGAATGACCCTGCTGCTCATGTATGTATAAATTATTGAGACCAGAGATGTCAGATTGGCTCCACTGAGAATACAAAGAGTGTACTCTTCTTACTGACTTCTTCCTCCCTCAGACACACATCTGACATGCTTTCATCTAGTTCCATTGGGGAATTTATTTGTTTATCTTTCATTTCTTTCATATTTAAAATATAAATTATCCTTTTCTGCTGAGCAGTCATTCACCCCTGGGTACATGTGCTCACTCACAGTGTTAGATTTCCCCAGTTCTCCTTGTCTTCCATTTTAATTCTATACATTTAGACAGTTTTATTAAAAACTATTACTCACTCTTCTATTTTTTTGTTTGTGTTTTTCTGGGGGGGCACACCCAGTGACACGCAGGGATTACTCCTAGCTATGTGCTCAGGAATTGCTTCTGGCTATGGGACACCATGGAATCAAATCGCAGTTCATCCTAAGTTAGTGCATGCAAGGCAAACATCCTACTGCTTGCACCACCGCTCGGGCCCCTACTCACTCTGCTCTCAACCTTTTATTGCATGGGTTTATTTTTGTTAGTTTTTTTGGGGGACACACCTGACTGTGCTCAGGGATTACTCCTGGCTCAGAAATCACTCCTAGTGGGGCTTGGAAGAACCTTGTGTGGTGCCAGTGATTGAATCAGGGTCAGCTATGTGCATGACAAACACCTTATCCACTGTACTATCTCTCTGAACCCAGCAATGAATAGTTTTTAGTGTATGAAATGTTTTTTCTATTCTTAACTTCTCACTAATTATAACTTATAGTTATATTCTTTTTTTCATTGAAAAAAATGATGGTGCCAAGGATTAAACCCAGGTTCTCACACATGCAAGTCATGTGCTCTCTCACAGAGTCACATCTGTGGCCCTATGTTCTTTTTACTAAATGTACCCTCATCAGCCTTGCTTAGCATATAGGCATCATAAGGACAACTTTCTTGTTTTTTCTTTTTTACCATAGGAACAACCCAAGCTCCTGGAATAGCATCTAACTAATATTAAATATTCTGTAAATATTTTATGCCATATTTATTTTATTTATATATTTTAGTAAATATATATTATATTCATTTATGTATAAATAAATGAATGACACATCTCTTTTATGCTGTTGATAGTCTGTATTCTAGAGATTTGTGTCTATGTCTTTGCTTATTGGTCATTTTTCAAACTTCTCCCTTTCTTCCCATAATGTATTACTGTCCTTCGTTTGTTTGGGGTCCGAGAAACTTTAAGTCTTTCTTATTAAAAACTTCAGTAAATTGAGTTTGCTTTGTGTTTAATGTCTTTGCTCTTCTTTCTGATGCTATAGAACTTCTGGAAAGAATAATTGCTTGCCATCAACTTTTATATAGCCAGAGCACCAAAATGGCCATTTCATGTGATCAGATTTAGCCTTCATCTTGTTTTTAGGATTTTTTTCCTTGGTGGTGGTGGGGGCAACTTAAATGGCCAGCATGTGCCAGGAATGTGTCCTGCCCTCTTTAACCACACCTCTCACCCTTACCTCATTGAAACTCTTTGGCAGAGACAACTATTTCCTTAAATGCAAAGATTTTGAAGTCCTTGATGATATTGTGCCTTACTTTCTGGCAGACTGAATAAGCTGTTTCTCTTGCTGTTTTTTTTTTTTTTTTGATGCCCTTGGCCTGCCCTTAAGCTGTGCTTTGCATAATATAGAGCTCCTCTGTGCCAGTGTCCCTAGTCAGTCTCATCCTCCCCAAGTGTCAGCAATGCCCTCCCCAGTATCACCAAGTTTCACAGTCCCCACCCTCACATAGCTTTTTGCTGATTTATCTTTGAATATTTTCAATTGGATGGTGAAAAATACAATAAAGCACATCTAACTTGGATCTTGTTTACTTTTTCATTCATACATTTCCCACACATCACTTTGCCTTTTACAACTTTTACTAATGACAATTTCATTCATATATTTTCCAAGCAATGTAAAGTCCAGCAGCATCTAGAGTCCCATCAAAAAAAGAAGAAAGTTCTTGCCCCTAGAAGACATGTGTTTAGAAGAGCCTCACCACACTTCTGCAAATTTCCAGAATGCAATGATGCATACTAGTAAATACATTGAGGGTAATAGAACAAAGGGAAGTGACTTGGGCTATGTGAATGTGGCATTCATTGTCAGGAGGATTTCTAGGTCCTCAGCCCCCAGTGGTGTTCCTTCATCTTATTGGCTTTATTGACATTTTCTGAATATCAGCCATTCAGAAGATATTTCCTCTTTATTTTGCTGATGACAAAAAGAAAAGTATTTCTCAAAGCTGTGACTTACCAGACTCAAATGTCTATGGAAAATGTATTTTAGACTAAGATGGTGGAAAGATGTGATCAGGTGAATTCAATAGACTTGTTGATTAAAATTAAATTAAATTAAAATGTGAAAGAATAGAGTTAAAGGTGATGCAGGGATCTCAAAACTGATTTTAACAGGAGAACAGAGTTGTTATTTGCTATGTGGGGGAAGATCACAGTAGCAGATAATTATTAGGTAGAAGGTGGTACTTTAAAACAACAATTTAAAAAAATGACTAACAGAATATTCATATTAGGGGTCTGGAGTGATAGTACAGTGGTAGGGCATTTGCCTGGCATGTGGCCAACCCAGAACAGACCTGGGTTCGATCCCCAGCATCCCATATGGCCCTCTAAGCCTGCCAGGAGCTATTTCTGAGCACAGAGCCAGGAGTAACCCCTGAGAGCCACCAGGTGTAGCCCCAAATCAAAAAAACAAAACAAAACAAAATAAAAAACCAGAATATACATGTTAGTCATGAGTAGACATCTATTGGACATATAAGTTGAAGATGTTGATGAGACAATTGGGTGATATTCAGGGAAGTGTCCAAGGTAGAAACATGAATGTCTGTTTCCTGTTTATATGTGAAAATCGTATTAGGAGTGGATGAGGTCTTCCAGGAAGGGAGTGGATAAAAGAGGTATGAGAAATCACTCTCAGAACTACTTAGAGGCTAAGAAGTTCAGAGTGATCTAGTGAAAAGAGACAGAGAAGGGACAGTTGTAGAGGAAGAAGAAAGCTAGATGTGTGTAGCATTTCTGGGATAGAAGAATGTAGGGTTTCAAGGAGGAGGCACCCTGCTCACTGTCCTCTCCTACCCCTGAAAGGATCACTTTGTCCAGTGACCCATTGAATGACTGGTGATTTCCCCCCTGAGTCTAGAATTGCTTTAATTCTGTATCTCACTTTTTTTTCTCTAATGACAAATAGGGAAAAGCCACATTTAGAGCTAAATGATTAAACTTTTTCCTGGGAAAAAATCAATTTATATTTACTCAGCTTTCTCAGTGTTAAATTAAACCAAGGCATGGCATTGAAAATGAAAGTTGGATTATATTAAGCCTCTTATTTATCCCAAACAAAGGTATCTGAGTCCCTCTTTAAATGAAGCAGTGTTTTTTGATGTTAGATAATCAAGCAATGGTTTAAAAATCATGTTGTTCAGTATAAAATCTTCCAAGTTTTCTGCATGTTCAACATAGTGTGAATTCAAAGCATCAAGTCTATGTGGATTTTTGGCAATAATAAACTAGGCTTTAGAGGGTGTGATTGGAATGGAGTGATTATTAACTGAGTGCTCAAGGGAAAGATAAAAATGATAGGATCCTTATTAAATAAAGTCACAATTCAACATTACAGAGCTTAAGAGCATTATCTGAATCTGTTAGAAAGTCAGCAGCATGGCCGAAACATCAATGAGACCTGAGCTTCATGGTTTAGGATAGAGAATCATGAACAGCATTACCAGTTGAGCACCAGCGTATGCTTGCCATGACAAATGACAGGGAAGAGTACAGAAGCATGTCTTTGTGTGGATATTAACTTTTGTAGTCAGCCATTCATTCAGAAACAAATGCATGCATCAGGCAATGTCCTAAACTGCAACCATGTGACCTACAGCATTAAAATACTTGCGATTTAGTTGCAGGTAATAATGTTACTCACACATGTCACATGCAGAAAAGAGCCCTATTGTAGAATGGGCAATATGCTTGCAGTGCACAAGGAAGCGAGTCCTGGGGACAGCAGAGAAGATCTGCTTCATTCATGGTGGTTCTATACTCCCATATATACACACAGCATCATCATTACTATCATCTCCACCGTTGGTTTAGACTTTGTTGATGACCCTATTGTTGACAAGCGAGAGAAAGTTAGCCAGAGTGCTTCTAGCAAATGTTTGCCTTTATACTGGAAGCAAGAGCTCTAACGTGGGGAGTTTCCCTGCGAGCCTGATTCAAACTAGTCTCAAGGACAGTCTTAAGTTTCAAAGATGATGAAAGAGCAGAAAGACGAAAAATATCTGATCCTTAGTAATATTGATAATGGGCACTGAATTTGCCTCAATCTTGGATGATAATGTATAAAACTTCAATTTTTTTTCGATCCTCAAACTCAATTTACCTGGGGGCCACAGGAGGCAAAGTCGAGGTGATCCTTGAGTGCAAAGTCAGTAGTAAGCCTTGAACATTGGGGGGTGTTACCCAAACAACTAAAATAAAACAAAACAAAACAAAAAAGATTCCTCTAGGACAGGGCCACAGAGGGCTGTTTGCCACCCATGGGCTGCGAGTTTGAGACCTGTGGTAGAATCTTCTGCCACTTGCTACCAAAATGAATCTAAGTTATCACTTTTAAGAATATTTTATCTTGGAAATTTTGTAGGCCATAAAAGGTTTCAAAAAGAACATAAGATATCCTGCATCTTGTTCATCTAGTTATGTCCATTAATACCAATAGGACAGTCTCACAAGCACAAAATTGGGCTGGAAATAGAGATCAACAGATGAATTAAATGCTCTACTTGCAAAAGACCCTGGTTTGGGCCCAACACTGCATACAGGTCCCTAGAACTGCTAGAAGCAATTCCCAAGCATAGAAATAGGAGTATCCCCAAGCACTTGTGAGGTGTGGCACCAAAGAAAACAAAGCACCAAAAAATTGACACAGGTATAATACTACCAGTATTATTAATTTTTATTATTTTCACATATAATTCTCTGCATCCTTATCACAGATATAAAGTTGTATGTCTAACGCCACAAACAAGATGCAGAATTGTTCCATCAAAATAGCCTCTTCATGATCCCATGCTTGACAACTTTTAATACATCCTTACGCTGTAAAATAAATTCTGAGACTATTACATCAGTAGAATGATCCAGTATACAATGCTGTGAGTTGTGAGGCTGGTTCTTTTACTGAGTACAATGCCCTTGAGAAGCATCAGATTGTTGCATGTAATGTTTGGGATTTTTATTGCTAATATGTTCCATTGTAGTGTTATAGCAGGATGGTTTAATTGTTCTCTCAAGGACATTTGCGTGGCTTTCATTTTTTCTATCATAAGTAAAGCTTCCATAAATATTCACATGCAGGATTTAGGGTGGGGGTATGTCGCTGTAAGTTTTCATCTCTCTGTGATAAATGCACAATAGTGCAATTTTCTGACATACAGTAAATGCATGTTTAGTTTTATAACAAACTGTCAAACAGTTTTTCAGAGACTGGAGCTTTATATATTCCAACCAGCAGCATAAAAGGAATACAATTTCTCTGTAGTGGCTAGCATTTAAAAATTGCACATTTTCTTTAGCTGTTTCAATTAACGTGTAGGATTATTTTGCTGCAACATTAAAAATATTTTTGGAAGGTTACTTAAAAATTAAAGATAACTTCATTGAGGAAAGTAAATTAGTTTGGAAAGAGCAGGGTAGAGTGGCCATATACTCATACAAATTTATATTGTTGAGAATTTTCTTCCTATGCATATACATCCATTACACTTAGCAGGGCAACAATATTATGACCCATTGTTTTGAGTTTCATCCTTGATTTTAAACTCATTGCTGTATATCTAACAATTCTGAAATATTTTTGATTGGGAGTCACTGTCTGTGTAGCTTTCCCAGTTGTTGACACCCCCACATCCAAACAAAAAGCTTCAGAAATCTTCTGATGCTGATTGTCCTGGTTTTACATCTCACAATCTCAATAATCACTTGCCCAAACTGAATCTAACTATTCCCCATTTCTCTAAATTTTCCAGGTGACATCCAGTTTAAGACATGACTCTATTTGTTGTCTTCTGAAGCAGAACCACCCATGCTGAAATAGCACTTTGGAATTGATTTGTCTTCTCTTCATCTAAGGGAGAACACAGAATATATCTCATTCCACGTGGCCTCTCTTGATGTCTCTTTCCTCACCCAACACTATTTTTATTCTTTAATTGATTTGGAGAGGGGGAATACCAGTGGTGTTCAGAGGTTACTACTGGCTCTGTGCTCAAAAACATTCCTGGCAGGCTCAGAGGACCGTGTGGGATTATGGGGATCAAACCCAGGTCAGATGGATGCAAGGCAAATACCTATTTCTTCATCCCTGTCTCCATTTGATTGTTTTAAGAGGCATGTTTATATTCGATTTCTCCTCCCACATCTCCTCAGTAGGGCTACATAAATGTTTAAACCAAAATCTTTTTTTCTACTGTCTGAAGCAGTAACTTCAGCAAAGACCTGCAAAATACTCTGCAGAGACAAACCAGTTACATTGAAGGTAGAACTGAGGCTAAACTGCTTGTGCCTAGCTGGGATGGTACAACATGGCTGAGCAGAGTAGCTTCAGCCCTCAAAGCCAGCTCCTAAAGTGGGTTGAATTGATTGGACTCATCAGCTCTGCTGATGGTTCACTAGTGTCAATAGCTTTAGTCAATAACTTTAGTCAACAGCTTTAGTCAATAGACTAACTGGATGCTGGGAAGCAAAGCAGAACCAACTCCCTGCTCCTGAGGGTCTAAGTCTTACCTTTTAGAAAGGGCAGCTGGAATAAATAAGGCTCTGGCCTGTAACAGATGAACAATTTCTCACATTGGCCAAGGGCAGGAGTTGAAACTTGTGCTGTGAGTAGCTCGGCACAGAGATCTTAATCTTTATCTCTGCTCAATAAAAAGGATGTAGTTCCTAGTTTGTCTTACTTCATCCATGGCCTCTATGTAGCCTCGGAGAATTTGTAAGCTGCCAATGATAAGTTCGAAAATAAACCAGTCCAGTTGAAGCATCAGGCCAGCTCCTGACTATCATTGCTGGCAACCATTCCTTTCTTTTTCTTTCTCACATGTGTGGGAGCACTAAAGCAACTATACCATTCTTTGTTCTACAGATCAGACTTTGGAGTACATTATCTTCATGTAACTTATAGATGTATTTCACTGATAAGCCATAGCTTTGTGAGGCACTTTGCAAATCAATCGTCATATTCCAAGGTCGAATACAAACTGAGAATGCAAAACTTTCCCATTATCTTGAAAGTCAGTCTCCAAAACTCTCAGATCTAGCCTTCTGCCTTCAGACTAAGATACCCATAATGACTGGGGGAAATGGATAATTTTTCTGCATTTGATGATTGAACTAAAAGCAAGAAAACCCCACTTTTGCCTTCACCAGCTTATTGCCTTCACTCTGACCCTTTGCAGTGTTTCTGAACTCTGCCCTCCATGGACATGCTCATTCCTGTGTAATAGCTAATTCCCTGGATCTGCCTTTGGAACTAAGGGCTAGAAACCTAGTAGACTTTGCACAGGATCTGACTGGTTGACTAGGTTTTATTTGTGCTTCATTGTATTTTACAAAGAGGAGAAACTTTAATCACCTCTTTCTTCACAAATGAGACTCTTGGGCTAAACTGAGCAACAGTCTGGCTGGAACTGAGGAAGAAATATTTTTTGGGGTAACCCAAAGAGTACCCCTATTTCCCCCAGAGTTGACTTCACTGTGGTCCTTGGCTATTCATTCTGTTCTTGCCCAATTTCTGTCTTGAAATACTAATTTGTATCTGGAGACCTTTTCTAGCAGTTGGTATCTATTTCACAAAGGGGATTTGGGTTATAAGATGTATGAAACATAGTCATTTTCACTCTGTGAATATACATATTTTATAGTGTTTATTGTGCTTTAAAGTTTAAAAAATTATGTATGAATGGGTAAATTGTTGTATTTATCATTGTTTGAATCATGCCCAACTAATGGTATTCAAGCTGATGGTGTTCTTGAGGAACCATGTGGCACTGGTGAACTAATCCAGAGTCAACCAAATGCAGCATGAGTTCTAATATTCAAGCAATGTTTCCACCTCCTACACTTATTTTATATTATATTAAATTATGAAAATATTATGGAATTTATTAAGCAGTAGATTTCAAGATAAATTTATAATTAAAACTATCTTGCTTCTAGCAGTTTCCTTAATCTAGAGTCTTAGACCTAGACCAGACCTTAATCAGAAGAATGTACTGTTATCTTTATCATTGCACTCATTTAGGTGGAAAAGTTGGAGAAGCATGTAGGGATAGAATAATATTGAATGTGTCTCTATTTATTTTTTCTAAAATTCAGAGAGTCACAGTATTTTTATTTGAATATGTAGTCTCTAAATAAAATAGTAAAAGGAATTAGGCATAATATGCCATAATATTATTATTCCTAATATAATTTCTAATATGTTTTCTTGGCACTTCTATTTATTTATGCTTCTGTTTATTGATTAAAGAGTGACAAATATAAAGCATGTCCCAAGAAATTAGAAGGTTTTTCCTGGACTAGCACAATAACTCAAGTGGTTGAGCAAATGTGCAAAGATCCTGAGGTTGGGCCCAAGTTCTGTATTACTTCACCCCCTCCAGAACCACCAGTTGTGGCTCTGGTGGCTCCACAATATGACCTGCCACTTTGACCTAGAACTTCAGTGATGAAGTTACTGATAAGTTATATTGCTTGAAGTTGTATGATAGATTCTTCTAGTGATTAAAATAAATGCCCTCAAAAACTTGCTACTTACAATAGAAGAAACAAGATATTTAACTCGATTGGTTGGTATCTTTAGATCATTTTAAGCAGAGGTCTGCAATGATCTAGATCTAATAGTTATAGGAGTGTAATGTGGGAAGAAGTATAGAAAAAAGGGAGATCAAGAGAGAACATCTGAGGGAGTCAGCATACATTTTTAGAAACAAATAAAATTTGATTTTCCAAATATGATTTGTAATAATTTATCCACCTGTGACAATATTGTATAAAATGGCATATTTATAGATTGAACTTCATATGGATTTCTAAATAATTATAAGTTTGTTTTCCTTCTTTTATTAATTGAAACCTATTCTTGTTATGCAGTTAATGATTAGACTGAATTTGTGGACCTACAGCTGAATAGTAATTGGTAAACTTTGGAGCAAAATGCTTTTACACCTGAAAGTTTTGGATGAATTGTTTGTGGAAGCTGGAGGTTGACACTGGAGCAGTGCAGGATCCCCAAGCAGCCATGAGTGAGTCATGCTTGAAGAGTTTATTTCTTGGCACTTCTCCATTGGAGAATTGCTTCTTTTCCAAACTCCTTTAGTTATTTATATCCTTTACTATGATGGATCATAATTACTTTAATTTGTTTCGAAAGAAAATGATTATTAATGACTGCCAAAAATACTTGATGCATAGGCCGTATGCCAAATCAAAGGCAACTCTGAAACTTATATTCTTTATAAATGGCTCTGTGTATGGAGTGTGGTTGCCATAATAATTTTGCTTGAAGAATATTTAAAATTTGCTTTTTCCTCTGAAATCAATAATATGACTTTTATTTGTACCTGACTCCAGGGACTAAATATATTCAAGCATATAAATTGCCTTCTGTCAGATGAGGTGATAGAGTGTGAATAATTTCTTACAGTGTAATCTCAACTCTTCAGTTGCTCTACTGGTCAGGTTCATTAAGCCCAAGAAACTCCACCTCAAGAGAAAACTCATAATCTTTCACAAACCTGGTATCTTGCAAATTAGGAGGTATGACCACTGTCCACTAAATTTAGTGAACCCATCCAAGTTCTTGGGAAGATGGAAGTCTTGTATTTCTGTTCCATGATGAATGATGTTTCTCTTATATTATTTCCTAGGGTAGTCATCAGTAAATGGCATTTCCCTCAGATTGGTTTGTGCCCACTTTCTTGCTGCTACCATCCTTTGGTTGTGCTGCATTCCCTGAATGGAAAGGTCTGCATGCTCCTAATTGCTCTTCTGCCATTGTTCCCCTCTCATAACTCTATTGCCATCGTTCCTCTCTTTGCTCTCCTCCTTTGCAAATACATTTCAATTGAACATTCAGTCCCTTTTTTTGTAGTTTAATTTACATTTTTATTTATACTTATTTATGTTTTCTTCCCCCAAACTTAGAGACATAATTGGCATACAACATGTTTTAGGTTTAAGTTATATGAAAGATTTACATATTTATTGTGATATAATTTCCACAATAAGATTAGTTAATAAATCCCTCACCTCACTTACTATTATGTTTGTCCATGTGGTAAGTAAATTTAAGATTTAGCTTCCTTGAAAATTTTACACACTTGATTTTTTTCTTGAGATTTATTTATTTTTATATATATTTTTATTAAACAGCTTGATTACAAATATGATTGTAGTTGGGTTTCAGTCATGTAAAGAACACCCCCTTCACCAGTGCAATATTCCCATCGCCAATGTCCCAAATCTCCCTCTTCCCCACCCTACCCCTGCCTGTACTCTAGACAGGCTTCCTACTTTCCTCATTCATTCACATTGTTATGATAGTTCTCAATGTAGTTATTTTTCTAACAGCACTCATCACTCTTTGTGGTAAACTTCATGTAGTGAACTGGACCTTCCAGCCCTCCTCTCTTTGGGCATGAATGCCCAAAGGAAACCTTTATGTTTTCTCTAACACAGGGCAAATTCCTCTATTTCTTTTTCTTTCTGATCTACTTGTCCCTTCCTGTCTCCTTGATCTCCTCTCTCTCTTTCAATTTCTCTCTCTGTGTTTGAAGGTCTCCTTACTTGCAATGAAATTCATTATTTTATGTAGTGAGTTTGATATATTTTGTCAAATATGTAACTATTACAATCAACACAAATAATATTTTTGTCCCCATCAAAGGGAATCATCTTCTTTATAGTCAATTTTTTCTTTTCATTCTTTTTCTTTGGATAACCATTATTTGATTCTGTTCTTGTAAATTTAGGTTTATCCAGAATATCATAGAGATTAAAATGTAGATAAAGCTTTTACTGTCCAGCTACATATACTTAGCCAAATGGTTTTGAGATTTAGCCATCTTTTTGCACATATTAGAAGTTTCTTTCTTTATGAATAAGATGACAGCATACTACACTTTATACAGCCAATCAATTACAATGTTAATGTAAATTTAAGTTGATTATCTGTAGAACGAAGTTGCTATAAACACTCTCCTGCAATAGCTATATGGACATATATTTTCAATTTGGGGGGGATAAATACCTTGAAGAGGAGTTACTGAGCAGAATGATTAATGTATCTTCCAAGTTATATTATTATAGCTTGGGCTATACTATTATGCTATTTTGTATTTCTACCAACATTAAAAAAAAACCTAGTTTCTCTGTGTCTTCACCAGTGACTTTTATTCTACCTCTTGGCCATTTTAACAATGTAGTTGTTTGCCCCATCATCTTACCTACTGCAGGGAAAGTCCTGGATTCATAATGCTATCTGGAGGCACTGGAGTGTGGAAGAGTTTTTTGTATTGTCTTGTTATTCCAAGTGGCAGGAAGGTATAAATGAGAACTCTCAGCTGCCTAAGCCCTGTCATGTATCCCCCCCCCCGGGGGGGGGGGCAAGGGCTAATCAACAGCTTTAGTAAGTCTAGTAAGGGGAACAGATCCTTCCATTGGAAAGAATTTTGGGTATTAATACTCAAAGACAGGATGGATTAATAGTAGTTCAACCATCAACTGTTTTCTGTGTGACCTGATAGCTTAAAAATCTTTTATTATTGTGGCCAGAGTGATAGCATGGCAAGTAGGGTGTTTGCTTTGCTGTAATTGATCCAGGTTCAATCCTTGGCATTGGTCCCCTGAGCCCATTGTGTGTGGACCCCAAACAAACAACCCCCACTAAATCTCTCCTGTTGAATGTGTTTGTTTTAAATTCCAGCCAGTATGAGTGGTGATTTTATGAATGGCTTTGCTAATTGTACCATCACATATAACTTTCCTGTTAGGTTCTTGGCTGGAGCAGGAGTATCTTTCTAAGCAGCTTAATGGAATATAGGTTGAATGAGCATTCTGCTTTGTTGAATGTTGAGGTTGACTCTATCAATAAAACCCATTGACTTTCTTAATCTCTTTTGTTTTGTGCTCTTGTATCTATTTATCAAAGTCGCTGCTTATGCTTCATCATTTTGGCTTTGATGGATACTAGATGTAATAAACCCAGACCTTCAGCACTGAGTAATTACGTAGGGATTTCTGCTTAGGGAAGGGAAATAACTATGAGCAGAGATATTGTTGATGTATGACCTTCTTTCTTCTGTCTTTTCCTATTATGTGTGTCCATGACAGAGCATCTTCTTTCTGTCTTGGTCATTTGCAAGAGCTTATGTTAACTTTGACATGCAATGCATGGGCATTTAATCTGAACAGGAGGGCTCATTTGTAACTAGTCATATTCTAGTTGTAAAAGGGCATGCATTCTTGAAGACAAAATTGAACTTATTTTTTGTATGTCTCTCAAACTGCAGATATATACAATAACCTTTCTTAACAATCTATAACTTTGCTGTTAGAAAATGAATTAGAGAGGAGATTGGCTGCTTAGGAAAAAAAGAGAAATTTATACAAAAGAAGCTTAGTGTTGGAATTCAGATGTATGGGAGCTTAGTTGAAAAGTAAATAAATTTGGCAGGATTTTTTTAAAAAATCAGTATTATTATTAAGTAGATTTTCCTAGCAGTTTGGTAAGCAAATTGATAATTCACAATTTTTTCTCTAAATTTATTTATGAATATAATGACCAGAAGAAAAATGCCAACAGTCACAAATTTATATACTTTCCTCCTTTGGGGGGTTGCACAACCAGTAACAGTCGTATGTTATTCCTACCTCTTCAGCTCAGAAATTATTCCTGACAGGCTCAGGAATCATATGGGATGCTAGGGATCAAACCTAAGTCAGCTGCATTCAAGGCAAATGTCCTATCCGCTGTGCTATCACTCCTGTGCCAACAAATTTATACAGTTCCTAGTCAAATGTATGAAAAATATTTCTCTAGGCCCTGGTGGAAATGCAATATGGCATAACCACTTACAGCACAATTTCACAGGGATTTTTGAGACTAAAACATACACTCTTGCCTTTGTCCTCTTAGATATATCTGCAATAGATTGAAAACTGGTGTTCAGGGCCAGAGAGATAGCATGGAGATAAGGCATTTGCCTTGCATGCAAAAGGACGGTGGGTCTAATTTCAGCATCCCATATGGTCCCCTGAGCCTGCCAGGAGGAACCCCCTAGTGCTGCTGGGTGTGACCCCCCCAAAAAAAGAACAACAACAAAAAGAAAACTGGTGTTCACTAAAAATCTGCATGTGATTGTTTATAATTGTGTTATTTCTTACTCATCAAAACCTGAAGCAATCAAAATATCCTTTAACAGGTAGATAAGTAAGACACTCTGTAATGTTCAGTGATAAATTGATTGAGTTATTACCCCACATAAAATCATGGGCTTCTATGGACATGGCAAATATAAATCCATGCTATTGAAAGAAAACAATATGAAAAATGTCAATTTATTAAATTTTATCATCAACTTTCATGGCTATTTACATATGTACATTTTTAGTGCTTATGTACTCATGTTGAATAAATACATTAAAATAAATTTTGTGGGGTTTAACAGATAATACAGTAAGCAAGTAAGGCACTTGATTTGCACATGTCCAACCTAGGTTTGATCCAAGCATCCCATGTGGTCCCTCAGTACCATCAGAAGAGATAACTGAGTTCAGAGCCAACCCTGAGCATTGCTGAGTGTGACCCAAAAACCAAAAATAAAATTAGAGGTTCATTTATACGAGAATATGATAAAGACCAGACTTTATTAAAACTACTGTGTAACCTGAGAAAGGCTAAAGTGAAGAGTGAAAGATACTTCGAGTTGAGAACGAGAGGGATGGAGCCAAAAGCAAGAGGGACTGACTGTACCTCAGGGTGTATGTGAATTGGGTTCTGCATGGTATGGATTAAAATTCAGAAGCCCTGTATTTGTATAATGTAACTGCACAAAAACTGGCCTGCAAAGGCCACAAAGCTGCAAGGCTGAAAAGGCCAGATGACCAGGCTGTTGGGTGGAGTGAGGTGCTCACACAGGAACACCAGGAACAACCCAGGACTGCCACCTGAGCTGCTTGGGAGAGGGCGGGGAGAGAGAGAAAGCAGTTTCTATTGTATTATTTTATTCTCGATCTGAAATCATCTGCTACTGGTCAGGGGGGTGGGGGTGTTCTGAGAAGGAAAGAAGTAATTTGCTGTCCAGAAAGGTCTGGGGGAGGCTTGTAGGTCTGTGTTTTGAGAGAGAGACAGAGAGAGAGAGACAGAGAGAGACAGAGACAGAGAGACAGACAGAGACAGAGACAGAGAGAAATAGAGAAAGGTAGAGGGGAGTAGGCAGCATCTTTCTGATGCTTTATCTTCAGCCTCAGTGGGTGGCAGGCTCTGCTCTGGACTCTACCCTGGGCCCCCCTTTCAATTGTCAAGCTTTTTCCTTAAATACCTGCTGGACCACTGTTCATTACAGGGGGCGTGTCCAGGTTCAATTATTACAAGAGATTAACATTATATATATATATATATATATATATATATATATATATATATATATATATATCAACATCTGCTGATAAATGCTACCTGCTCCATCTCTAACTTTCTTTATTCTGTCTCCCTCTCTCTCTCTCTCTTAGACTTGAATTGGTGATATCAGTATGTCATGTTTCATGTAATATAAATAGACACATATGCAAATAGATAGAACAGGATGGTATTTACATAGGTCTTATACATACAGATGTTTTCTCATAATCTAGAAGCAGCAATGCCTTGGCATGACCAAGTAAATTTAGCAACCAGATTTTTCAATATTGTTTTGTGTGACACATAAACACTCACTCATGATTGGGGGAGAGTCTGAATGCTATGTGGTGCTGAGGATTGAACCCTTGACCTTGCATGTCCAAGGTATATGCTCTACCTTTGAACCACATACCTGGCCTTCAGATCTAGTTCTAAAATACTAACTTCATACAAAGAGAAATAGGGTTTTTTTGGACAACAAACAATGATTTTAGAGCTAGAGAACAGCATTTAAATGATAATCCTGGGGCTTGTTAGGGTGCCATAAAGTAAGCTTTCTCTTTCTCTCTCTATTTCTCTCTCTCTCTCTCTCTCTCTCTCTCTCTCTCTCTTTGGTTTTTGGGCCACACCCAGTGATACTGAGGAGTTACTCCTGGCTATGTACTCAGGAATCACTCCTGGCTTCAGGGACCTAATGGGACACTGGGTGATCGAACCACAGTTTATCCTAGGCTAGTGCAGGAGAGGCAGATGCCATACTGCTTGAGCCACCACTCCTGCCCTGAGCTTTATCTTTTATACTAATATATATGTGTATATAGACCTACTATAATATCATTTATATATTATAAATCCATGGGGATTACCAAAGGGATATAGGAGCCAGTTTAAGTAGCTCTCAATGGCCAAAGTTGCAATGACCAAAAATTGTAATAGTTAAATGTTGGATTACAATTAAAACTATAAATTAACTAAGTCCTTACTGATACTTCTATGCTATTATTAAATTATTGAGTAAATAAACCTGATGTAAAGATACCCCTTGTTCAGTGGATGAAGCAAATCTCCCCATTCCTTGAGTGTGGGCCACACATAGTGACTTTCTTCTGAAAATTGCAGTATAAAGAAAAGACATAGAGTTAAAGCCATGACGAAGACCATGTGGCAAAGTCAGCCTCCCTTTGTGCTCCACCATGTAGCTTACTTATATTCTTGGTATGATAGGGTGAGAAGGATTTGTCTGATGAGCATTAACTTCTCTGGTTTGTTTGTTTGTTTGTTTGTTTGTTTGGAGCCATAGCTGGCAATGCTCAGGGACTACTTGCTCTATGCTCAGGGATCATTCCTGACCATGCTCAGAGGATTCTGTGAACTCAAAAAGGGTTTAGTTGCTTGAAGAACAATCATCTTAACACCTATACTAGATTTTTAGGCCCTAAAATTATTTTTAAATGTTTACTCTAGAATTCATATTTGTTGAGAAAGGGGAGCTATTCTTAAAATGTACCTTATATGCTGGGATTTTGTTTAGCTTTGTTGGTTTTAACAAAGAGAGGAACTTGGCTTTGAACCTACTAAAAATAAGTTCAAATAATCAAAGCAATTAACACTTTAATAATATAGCTCCTCAAGAGATTGTTTTTGTAACTTCTTCCAACCTGTTCATATGACAGGATTCATTTCTTTGTGTTCAGATAGACAGAATTAGAAATCTGATCATAATGAGTGGCAGTTTCTGAAATAAAACTTGGTCTTTGATTCCAATAAAAGCTGAGGTTCTTTTGGCTCATGAGGAGATATTTCCCCCCCAAAATACCAGAATTTCCACATTTTATTAAATTCAGAGAATTGACATAAAAGATAAATTTGTTAAAGCATTTCCCATGGGGGAAAAAGTGTTAGAAGCAGTTTAACACATTAAAACATTTGAATTTTCCATTATTCTTTCTAGCAATGAGATGAAAGCTAAAATAAAATCAATGAGTATTCAAAAAACAGAAACTGTAAATACCATAGCACTTCTTTAAAAAAAGAAACTTCCAAAAAGGGAGAATTTCCTTAATTAAAACAATGAAGAATCCACAAGCCTGTATTTTGTCTTGCTTACCCTCTATAACTTCTTCCCATCTTATCATGTGGATTCCAATCTAAAAGTAATACATTTTAAGTCTAAAATGACCATCACTTTTATTTATTTAATTAAATTAATTAATTAATTTTTGGTTGTTGAGTCACACACAACACTCTACACTCAGAAATCATTGCTGGCAGGCTCAGGGGACCATATGGGATAATGAGGATCAAACTCAGGTTGGCTGCATGCAATGCAAAAACCCTACCTCCTGTGCTATCACTGTGGCTCTGAAATAACCTTCACTTTTAGTAATTGTCTACATGGAAAAGGAAAGGAAGAATTACAACAAATAACTATTGGACTTTTGTCTGTGGTTTTGCTAGGAGCACTCCTATGAAATAAAACACATATAGAGAAATTCTCTACTGATAGTGTTTGCTTTCAGAAATGTTTCATGTGCATCTAGACACACCACACACCTTCACACATTATGGAAACATAGAACACATGTGCTCACATGTATATATAGGTAGATTTCTAGTACTCAGCCTGTTGGAGCACAAGAGGGAAAGGACAGAGCTATCCAATCCTTCTACATGGGACATGATTTTTATGTATGTGAACGAAAATATGTGCTGGTACTTTGAGTGAACAGAGTATGAACCGGGCAGTTTGGGCTTAAGCAAAAGTGGCTGAGAAAAGGCTTAGGGAGCAGAGAAAATGCCTAAAAGGGAAAAGTCAGGTGTGGAAGACAACAAGAGAATCCTGGAACCCCTCAGAGGAGTGGGGTGGACCTTCTTCACCACCTCTCCAGAGAAGAAGGAAATACAGTTCCTCATACAAAGAAAATTCCCAATTTTCCCCCTGGGATTTCTCTTTGGGGGAGCTTGGGTAACCTTGTAACCAGAATAACTGGCTTTGAGACTTGAGAGCAAGATGTTCTGTTGTCCCTTGGCACAGCACAGCAGGGATAATGTCATTGCAGAAGGAGCCAAAGATCTGTTTCTATTGAGCTGGTCACCTTGGGAAAGCTTCTTATCACTCTGACATTTGGGTTTTTCCCCTTTTAACATGAAAAGCTCACTAAATCCCTGTCAAATCTCCCTTTCAAAGTCTAGAGGAGGATGTTTCTATGTGATTTTATTTCTCAGAGAACTCTCCTTCACCCACCCCAATGGATATATCAAGGAAATAGCTTTGGAAAAAGTAAGTATACATGTATTCAGAATTCAGATTCCCAGTAAATTAATTTCAATCTTTTCTCATTCTCATGGCCATTTTCTTTCCTTGAAGTTGTGATTATGAAGATTATATTCAATCCACTTGCTTATCTGTCCTTCCATTGCTTTTCTTGCCTTCCTTCATTCTATTTATTATCTCACATACATGTAAATTAAGCAATTTTAGTTACCTACTTAGTGGAGTATTTACTTGTTGCACATTTGAGAAACAATGGGACAGATGGAGGGTTTATCTATTAAGCTGGAGAATGGCGTAGGGATGGGAGATGGTCCAGGAGCAAAGAGGAGATCTCATAGGCAGAGGCAAAGATGATGTCAAGCTCTAAATAGGCTCAAACCTGATGTTTTGGATGGTTGCATAGTGTTGATCCTGAGTCTGGACCATCTCCTTTCTTTAAAGTTCTGATGTCTGATGGTAGTTTCTCTTTAAACCTTCAGAGCCTCCATGAACATTTGCTTCATGCACCAAGGTAACACATATTAGAAAAGTCTATGTGGCTCTTAAGGGTGCAAAAAAAAAAAAGTCCAATTTAAATATTTGTGAGAGAGGGTCATGTACATCCTTTATATGTTAACCTCCAGAGATTTGAGGAAGATCTCATTATTTTCTGGGAATAGCTAAAGCCACGCATGCTCACTACTTAGAATATTAAATTAGGCTTTTGAGTCTATGGCATTTTGAATTTAAAAATAGCCGAGTAAGTTCTGCTTGTGATCTGATACTTCATACATGACCCAGGAGTAGGGGTTAGGGGAGGAGATAGCAATCCCATTTCCCAATTGCATTGGTGTCTCCTAGGACACAAACTAGGCTGGGACAGGACAGTGGTTCATCTTTTATGCCTGTTGTGGGTAAGTTGGTCCCTTGCACATGGATGGCATGAATAGGAAGCAGCCATTGAAGTAGGGGTGGCGAACACGTGGCTCTCGAGCCGCATGCGGCTCCCGGCCAAAATGAATGCTGCTCTTTGCTTCTTATCATTATTTTGTATACTATGGCTCTTTGCCAAGTTTGGATTTTGTTCTGCTGCTTCTGAGGAGAGATCTCCAAGCGCGTAGTCCCGTCTCCCATCCCTCGGAAACAATTGCACGGGCCAGCGATTAGGGGGACCCGTGTGTCACATGTTGGGTCACATCTTGCTGTTAGTTCTCAGTGTGGAGGACGCAGCACGCCCTCACCATCACTGCAGGATTTTGACCCTCACTCAAAATGGCAAAATGCAATATGTGTTGAATAGGTTATTGTTAAAATGATATGCTTTTGTGTGAGTGTTTGTCTGTTTTGGCAGGTCACTGCGTGGTGTGGCTCTCTGACTCTCACAGTTTAAAATTTTGCCTCTTTGTGTCGAGCTTGTTCGCCACCCCTGAAATAGAGGATCTCTGTGCCACAGTCATTTTGAGGTGTTTCAGGCAATCCTTTGTTGAGTAGAAGAAGCAGAGAGGACTCCATGAAGCACCTACCACCGAGTTTTCAACTGACAAATTAACTCGAGGATTTTTCCTGTCATTAACTGCCTGACTGCATGTCTGAGAGGGAAAACTGCTGTGGACTAATTCTTGGGGACAATCTTGTTAAGCTGTGACTTATTGTGCTTAGTGTCTGTAATGTCTTCATTGTCATTGAAAATGCTCCTGTAAAGGCCAGACAAAATAAATGGCTTTCTAGAAATAAAGAGTAAAATTTCCACAGCTATTGTCATGCATATTATTCAGGATTTAGAATACAAGTAAAAGGAAGATACCTAAATCAAACACAGCTGATGCCACATTACTCACATGGACAAACATAACACTTGGATGGACAAAATCTTTATAAGGCTAACAGCTGCCATCATATTATTTTCATTTGTATCCCACCTTGATCATAGTGATAATATAAAGCAAAGAAACTCTCAATTAAAAGTATACAAACACTCAATTACTTGTGTTACTGTGTTTTGAGGTTAGTGGTGATCAGAGTTCTTCCAAACTGTGATCAGAAGATTTAGGGACTCCAGTAGTGATTTTTGGCCAACCAGACCATGAGTCAGTGTAAGGGCCTGAGGATGTGGTGCTACAGACCTTGTTGCACAATGAAATTGCTGGATCACCTCTTCCCTGCATCCTCAGGATCATCCAGGACTGCACCCCAAAATGCTCTGGGCCATATGTTGTAAATGAAACTTAGTCAGCTATGCATTAATTTTGTGGCCTAAATGCTGTACTATTTCTCAGTGTGTGTGTGTGTGTGTGTTTCTTATATATTACCTTTCATTTAGGGATCTAGCATCTATATCTCACATTTCATGTAGGGCTCTGGTAGCTCTATCTCAATTTTCTTACGAAAGGCCACCAAATTCACCAAATTTCACAGTCATATTCTATAACTAGATAGTCGAGCTTAAGTAACTTTTCTATTCATTAGACAGGATGTTGCCCAATTCCTGAGTCCTTCGATGAAGCCCAGATCAATACACTTATGAATCTTCTTTTATGATTAAATTGGATATTTTCCCTACAATGTTAGATGTTTATTTCCTCCACCAACCTGGGAAGGACAGAGAAAGGGGTTGGGGTACAATTTTTCTCTTCATCTACTTACCTGAAATTATCCTTGAGATCTGGCACACTACTAAATAAGTAACAGTACTCAATGATTAGTAGTAATTTTGGTGTCCATACACTGGATTTCTATTTTTCTCTTTTAACTCAAGGAATTCCAATATTATTCTGTGTTTTGAGACTAGACTTTTCCAATTTCTAAGAAACTCCATTTCTAAGTTCAGTTGAAGGTTATTTTCTCTGGCTCTGTTCAAGTTGTAAAACAATTCATTATTCTGCAAAGGAAAGTCAAAAGCTCTTCTATTACTTAAAGGAAAATGCTAAGCCATACACTTAAAAATGTCTCAAACACTTTTCAATTTCCACAGCAATTTCACAAAGTCAGACATACAGCATTTCCAGGCTCAGGACAGAGCACTTGGCCTGTAACACACAGAGCTGAATGAGGCATTTTCAAAATAAACATAGTTGAAAAACTTCTGACTTTGTGCCAATATAAGGATGCAACAATGTATATCTAAAAATAAACAGTTCTTGACTACTATTGGGCTAGCTCGGGAGTGTAACCCATCTCATAACTTGTCGCCATCCCATTTTTCCATGAGTACTAGCTTCTAGCATCACACTCAACTCCCTTAGTGCCTTTGAAGTCCCCTTAATTTGTCCTTGACACATCCAAAAGACCTTTAACCCCAAGCAACCAAAGGCTTGAATAAATGGTTATTACCAATAAAATATCTTTCAACAATGAAGATACTTATGTTAAACCTACTTAGACATCATCTGTGGTTTCATCCCTCTCCTGGACTACTCAATTAACTAGTCAGTACTTATGAGATCATTTTTTCTATGCCCCAGGGAAGAAAAAGACAGCCTATCCTCAGACCTTCTCCATTCCTCATAGGTAGGCCACCTACACTGCGATAATGCCCTCTTCCCTCTTTCATATTCCTTTGAGGGCAGGAAGGGGAGCATGTTTCTACTTAGTAGATAGATTCATCATGCTTCAGGATTTAAAACATTCAATTTATTAACTCCTCAGGTAACCAGGGAAATAGTTATTGGAATTGGATGCTGATTCCAAAGAGAAGAAGTGCATTTCTCTCCATAGAGCATTAACCCAGAACCACACTGACTCTTCCCATATCCAAATGAAAAGTCTCAGGAATAATTCCTGAGTTCAGAGTCAGGAGAAACTCCTGAGCACCACTAGGTGTGGCCCCAAAAGAACAGAAATAAGTAGACAAAAAAATAAGATGCAGTAGAATGCTTAACATTAAGACAAAATCTTGTCATTTGCAGCACATTGGATAGACTAAAGGGTATTATATGGAGTGAAGTGACTCAGTTGGAAAAGACAGACACCAGCTGATCTTGGTCCTATGTACTCCATAGAGAAAATAAATGAAAGAATTAAATCAAACAAGTGAAGAAGCAAAAAACCTCTTACAACAATGATATCAAAAGAATGGCCAAAAAAGAAGGGGAAGTAGATTGGATAAAACAAGTACAATAGGCGAATTGTATGGTAAAATATTTATTTGAACTTTTAGTGGTAAAATTAATGTAGTGTAACTAGTATTTATTTGTAATAACTCATGACTGTTATAATGTAATGCTATAACATCATCATTAATATTGTTTGGCAGTACCAGAAATTCTACTCAGCGTCTCACATATGCCAGGCAAATACTCTACTGCTGAGCCATATCCTTGGCCCTATTAATTCCATTAAAAATCAATACTGAACTTTATTGAAAAGATTTCTGCAATGGTGTCTATTTCCAAATAAACTAAGTAGAAAAATTGTATAATTTGTCAATTAATTCAAATGCAGCAAAGTTGTAAAGTTTTAATAGGGGTTTAAGACTACATGTTGCAACCATCTTTTGAGAAACTACCTCTTGTTGACTTTATGTGTATCAATGTAGGGCACAGATTTCAAGAGGGAATAAGTAGAAATTAGCATCCTTTACTCACTATAGACTTGTGGGTGTGAAAGGTGAAGGTCAGGTTTTTCTTACCTGCTTTAAAGTACTTTCCGACACAAGAGTGAGGCAGAAGCCAATGTGAGGGTAGGGACCTTTTGTTAAATCTGACATAGTGTCAATGTGCAAAATTGTAAAACAAAGTCTTTCCTTGTTAAATAACTTGAGAAACAATAGTTATCTTTTCCACATTTATCTTTCTGTTTATTATTATTTTTCTATCCCTATGTTTACACCATCTTTATGTTAATGCTCTTTATGCTAAATTATTATGAACTCTTTAAAAATTTACTTATTTAATATTTTGGTTTTGGGGCCATACCAGTAGTACTCAGGGCTGTACCTTTCCTTTTAGGAATTACTCTTGTGAGGCTCAGGGGACTATATAGTTGTGGGAAATCAAGCCCAGGTCAGCCTCATGCAAGCATCTTACCTGCTGTACTGTTTCTCTGGCCTAACTTTTTATTTTGAATATTTTCTTTGTTTTGAGTCACACTCAGTGATGCTCAGGATTTACTCCTGGCTCTGAGCTCAGGAATAATTCCTGGTGAGCTTGGAGGACTATATGGTATGCTTGGGATCAAAACCAGAATGGCTGCATGCAAGGCAATGTTCTACACACTGTACTATTTCTCAGGACTCCTTTTAAATGTCAAAAACTGTAAATTTATTTATTATAATAGTCTTTACATACTATTTTAATATAGAATATCTTCAGTTTATTGATATAAACAAAATAAACAAAAGGCTGGAATTATTTGCCCTTTTTGAGAGCTTACATTATCCCATGTAGCCCTGAGATTCTCAGCTGCAGCTTTGTATTACAGTCAGATGGAGGGACATCAACTAATTACCTTTCAACCCTTCTTCCTTAGGCATTTTGTTCTATTATACTGGGTTGGAGTTTATGTATTGGAATCTGACACCCTTTCCAGCAACTGATGGATCTGCCACCAGGCTGGACATCTCTAATGACTCTGTTCTTTCCTGAAACGTCTTTTGAACAAAATAATTTCTGTTTACTACAAGGAACTGTAGAAAGAGGTGATCTATCTATGAAAGAGAGAAAAACTAATACTACAATACAAATAGAATGCTCGGACTGGCATGTCTAGGAGCTGTTTCCAATTTCCCTGGCTTCGAAACCCCTAGAGTAGACTGATGAAGGCCCTTTCCCTCAGCTCAGTCCTTTGTGATGCCCAATTCTGGCCACCAAGTGTCACTCTTGCTCTTTTCAGCAATGGCAGAGACATTATTGCTTCCTTCTTTGTCCCAGCTCTGATTCATACATTGTAGCTCCAGTTGCAGGTGTGTGTGTGTGTGTGTGTGTGTGTGTGTGTGTGTGTGTGTGTGTGTGTGTGTGTGTGTGTTTATTGGGAGTTATGGAGAGGTATCTCTTAATCAGCTTTTTTGTTTGACGTCACTTCAGCAACAGGGTGGGTCATTTGGGATCTGCTGTTTAGGTCAGTGGCATGAGGCGGGAATAGCAGCAGGGCTGAGATGATGGATATGAACCTTCTATGCCCGCCTCACCTGGACCAGCTGGGCAGCCCATTGTCATTATCTTTGAAAAATCACTCTGATACTCCATGCAGGTGACCATTTAAAATCAATCATTTGTAGAATCATGTTGATAGGAAATAAGAGCCAGTTTTCTATAGCAGCAGAACCATAGGACTTTAAAGGGGTATAAAAGGCCTATGAATTCCATTTTCTTAAGGGGCAAAGCTAATGACAAAAGAAAAAAATCAAGTGAGCATATAATTGATCAAGGACTGTTTAGGGATAAAGGAGTATAGTCTACTAAAATCCTGTACTGTGTATCTATTTTAATTTGTTCTTTTGAGTGTTAGCCTGCAGGTATGGGGGTGGCTGTGAAGGGATAGAGAAGTTGATGCAATTGGATGTCATTAAAACAGATTTTCATCATTCATGTCTGTGTTATTACCAACTTGCTGTCATCCACTGGGCTAATAAATGGGAACATGCTTTTGATTATTATGCATATCTGTCATTCTTGCATTTACCTTCTAAGCCCCCTGGTTGACAAAGGAAAAGTTCTATTTTGGAGGCATTTTTTGTCAATGGGGAAATCTAATGGCAACTTCTCATCTTAGTTCTCCCACATGAAATTCATCAATCAAGACAGGAAGTTCCAAAATTGGAAAAAAAACCGATTTAATCCAATTTGTGTTTGAGATTAGGCAGCATATTCACTACAGTTCTCAGGTTGCCTGGAGTTTCTCTTTATTGGGGCAAACTGAGATGAATGAGTACACAAGAGAAAAGTGCAAGGGAAAAAAAGGAGATCTCCTCACACCAAAAGCTCTCCACCAAATCCTGCTTTTCCCAGGTTAGATGTAGGCTGTTGTTCTAAAGGAAGGATAAGGGGACAGGAGCAGAAGTACAGTAGGTGGAGTGCTTGCCTTGAATGCATCCAATCTGGGTTCAATTCCTGGCACTACATATAATCCCCTAAATTTACCAAGTGTGATCCCTGAGCACAGAGCCAGAGTAAGCCCTGAGTAACACCAGATGTGGCCCCTCCAAAACTAAAATAATTAAATAAATAGTGTAATAAATAGTCAAGAAAGGAATAATCAACTGAAGGATAACAAAAGGAATAACACATTTGCCAAGAATTGTATGCCCAACAAACAGAACAAAAAATTTTAAGTATCTAAACTTATTTGGGCTAGGGAGAGTATAGGAATTAAGGCACTAACTTGACTACAGATGTGTAGGACCCATACAAAGAAAACCATAAAACTTTGCTCCAAGAAATAAGATAGAACACACAGAAATGTAAACAAATATTCTGTGCATGGATTGGCAGGTTTAACATCATTAAAATGGCAATACTCCCCCAAAGCATTGTACAGATTTAATGCAATCCCACTAAAGATACCCATGACATTCTTCAAAGAAGTGGATCAAGCACTTTTGAAATTCATTTGGAACAATAAACACCCTCAAATAGCTAAAGCAATCCTTGGGAAAAAGAATATGGGAGGCATTACTTTCCCCAACTTTAAACTGTATTACAAAGCAATCGTTATCAAAACAGCATGGTATTGAAATAAAGACAGACCCTCAGATCAGTGGAATAGGCTTGAATACTCAGAGAATGTTCCCCAAACATACAATCACCTAATCTTCGATAAAGGAGAAAGAAATCATAAATGGAGCAAAGAAAGCCTCTTCAGCAAATGGTCTTGGCACAACTGGCTAGCCACTTGCAAAAAAGCAAATTTAGATCCCCAGCTAATATCATGTATAAAGGTAAAATCCAAATGGATTAAAGACCTCAATATCAGACCTGAAACCATAAGATAAATAGAACAACACGTAGGCAAAACATTCCAGGACACCGAGACTAAAGGCATCTTCAAGGAGGAAATGGCACTCTCCAAACAAGTGAAAGGAGATTAACAGAAGCTGAGAAGCTTCTGCACCTCAAAGAAAATACTTGCCAGGATACAAGAGCCACCACTGAGTGGGAGAAACTATTCACCCAATACCCATCAGATAAGAGGCTAATCTCCAAAATATACAAGGCACTGACAGAAATTTACAAGAAAAAACATCTAATCCCATCAAAAAATGGAGACAAGAAATGGACAGACACTTTGACAAAGAAGAAATACAAATGGCCAAAAGGCACATAAAAATGCTCCACATCACTAATCATCAGGGAGATGCAAATCAAAACAACTATGAGGTACCACCTCACACCACAGAGATTGGTACACATCACAAAGAATGAGAACAAGCAGTGTTGGCGGGGTGTGGAAAGAAAGGAACTCTTATCCACTGCTGGTGGGAATGCCGTCTAATCCAACCTTTATGAAAAGAGATGTGGAGATTCCTCCAAAAACTGGAAATTGACCTCCCATACGATCCAACTTTACCACCCCTAGGAACACAAAGGTACAATACAAAAATCCCTTCCTTACACCTATATTCATTGCAGCACTTTTTACCATAGCAAGACTCTGGAAACAACCAAGATGCCCTTCAACAGATGAATTGCTAAAGAAACTGTGGTACATATACACAATGGAATATTATGCAGCCATCAGGAGAGATGAAGTCATGAAATTTTCCCATAATTGGGTGTACATGGAATCTATTATGGTGAGTGAAATAAGTCAGAGGAAGAGAGAAAGATGCAGAACAATCTCACTCATATATGGTTTTTAAGAAAAATGAAAGACATTCTTGCAATAATTTTCAAAGACAAAAGAGAGGAGGGCTGGAAGTTACAGCCCACTTCATGAAGCTCACCACAAAGAGTGAGGAGTGTAGTTAGAGAAATAACTACATTGTGAACTATCCTAACAATGAGAATGTATGAGGGAAATAGAAAGCTGGTTTAGAGTACTGGCAGGGGCGGGGTGGGGAGGAGGGAGATTTGGGACATTGGTGGTGAGGATGTTGTACTGGTGATGGGGGGGTGTCCTCTTATATGACTGAAACCCAACCACAATCATGTTTGTAACCAAGGTGTTTAAATAAAAAATATTATTTAAAAATGCTAGTGCTTACAATTATATGAGCTTCTTTTCGGAAGGCATTTTAATGCATTTTAAAATTATATATATATATATATATATATATATATATATATATATATTTAGGTTTTTTCAAAAGCAAAACATATGGATATGATTAGTTGAATCTTCTTTTTTTTAATTTTTTTATAATTTATCTTTATTTAACACTGTGATTACAAATATAATTGTAGTTGTATGATTATAGTCATGTAAAGAACACCCCTCTTCACCAGTGCAGGATTCCCACCACCAATTTCCCAGATCTACCTACTCCCCACCCCACCCACACCTGTACTTGAGACAGGCTTTCTTTTTCCCTCATTCATTCACATTGTTGTGATAGTTTTCAGTGTAGTTATTTCTCTAACTGCTCTTATCACTCTATGTGGTGAGCTTCATATCCTGAGCCACACCTACATGGGAAGATGAGGGGAAATAAGGGTTGGGACTGAGGCAGTAAAATATTAGAAATGATTTTTGTAGGGCAGTATCAAGGTCACAATACAAGATGGACGTTATGGATATATAAAATATATGCATACAATACTATCAATAGGAAAACAAGGAGAAAAAAATTCCAGTGACTGTCCCAACATAAACCAGTGCTAGAAGGGCCCACCCTCCTCCCAAAGCGCATTCTCATTAGTGTAGGGAGAGGTAGGAGGGAAGCCTGAGGACCACTAAGAGTCCACCTGAACCCACTTCTGGCCATCTGGAAGGCCTGGAGTCAGGGGAAAAAGTCAAGGACGTCTGGGGACCTGCCAAGCCTCCCAGCACTCCCCGGGCCAGGGAGAAGGACTCCGATATGGGGCCTCCCCAACCCGTATACCTGGCAAGAGCTGGTCCCCAAAATCAAGGAGAAAACCGGAAGCCAGATGTCTGCCCGCCCTCTTCCCCATGCACCTCCCTCCTGGAGTATGGAGGGAGGGGGAAGCCTGAGGACCACTAAGAGTCCACCTGAACCCACTTCTGGCCATTTGAGCTGGCACCCAGGGAAGGCCTGGAGTCAGGGGAAAAAGACAAGGATGGCTGGGGCCCTGCTAAGCCTCCCAGCACTCCCAGGCCTGGGAGAAGGGCTCTGGTATGGGGCCTCCCTAAACCCCATACCTGGCAAGAGCTGGTTTCCAGAATCAAGGAAGAAACCGGAAGCCAGATGTCTGCCCGCCCTCCTCCCCATGCACCTCTCCCCTGGAGTATGGAGGGAGGGGGAAGCCTGAGTACACTTAAGAATCTACCTGAACCCACTTCTGGCCACTTGATCTGGCACCCAGGAAGGGCCTGGATTCCAGGGGAAAAAGAGGAGGTAGGCTATGGAGCCTGCCAAGCCTCCCAGCACTCCCCAGCCTAGGGAGAAAGCCTCTGGCATGTGGTCTCCTCAAACCCCGTGTCTGGCAACAGTTGCATAAGCTTAGTTTTTCTGATCTGTTAGTTCAGTGTGAAAATTTTTAATTTCAGTTGACAAATCCTCCTGATGCTTAATTGTGCTCCAGTTAAGTCTATCAATGCTTTTTAGAGCTCCCTGAACATTTTCTATAATTCTACTCTCAACTTCTTATTTGGGAGGATACCTAGCTGTTTCCTACGTTTTAGATTATTAGAGGAGCCATCTTGATTTCTGTAAATATGGGGTGTACTGCAAAATTACTCCATTGGTAAGGTTGTAGATTGCTTCTTACAATGTGCAGAAATGGAATTCAGGGATTACAAGATAAGTGCGGCAGTGGAAGAAAGCGGAGCTGCCGTGCTTTTCTGGTGTGGGTCCTGGAGAGATTATAGTCCTTGGTGTGTCTAGGCTGGCTCAGCATAAAAGAGGCAGAGAGCATGGCCACCATTCTTTATAAGGAATTGGCCCCACATTCGTTGGGTGGGGACATCTTACCGGGTTTGGATCCTGGAGAGATTATGGTCCTTGGTGTGTCTAGGCTGGCTCAGCAGAAAAAAGGCAGAGAGCGTGGCCACCGTCCCTTTTAAGTCTCTGGGTGCCCAATCACAATGCAGGAATCTCCCCACATTCATTGGGTGGGGCATCTTACCGGGTGTGGGTCCTGGAGAGATTATGGTCCTTGGTGTGTCTAGGCTGGCTCAGCAGAAAAAAGGCAGAGAGCGTGGCCACCGTCCCTTTTAAGTCTCTGGGTGCCCAATCACATGGCAGGAATCGCCCCACATTTGTTGGGTGGGGCATCTTACCGGGTGTGGGTCCTGGAGAGATTATGGTCCTTGGTGTGTCTAGGCTGGCTCAGCAGGAAAGAAAAAGCTTAGTTGAATCTTCTTAAAGGAAATTCTTACATCATACCCTTGTTCACAAACTAGCACACTTACCAACACATCCAGATCCCCATTCCACCAGCCAGTTGATAGTCAGAGCCCTCTGCCCAAAGTTAATCTCCCCTAAATGCCCCTGCTACTCTTTTAAGTACCATACCAGGTATGCATCTTTAAATTGTAAAATTTAACTATGCATATTTCCCCACTTCCCACTCTCCACAATTTTTATTTTAAAAGGGTTGAACCAAAAGGAAGGTTTAAAATGTAGTAAGTTGAATGAAAGATACTTCTGGCACACATAAATATGCTGAAATAGGAACTATGGTCCTATTCTATTAATAAAATTAAATTTTGTTTAAGCTAGACAATATTAATTTTTAAAGGTTTAGAACTTTGGAGGGAAATTCAAGATCACCACTTGTTTTCAAGGCTATCAGGACCATGTGCTTGGGGGATACATTGGGTTTGGGACCTTGTATATGGCAGGCATGTACTCAACTCTTTGTAGCTTGCTCCTCAGGCCCTAAAGTGCAAATATTTTTAATTTTAGATAATATATGCTAAATTATTTAGAGATATAACATCAAGATTTCAAAAGAATCTTTGGGGGTGGGTTGGAACACATCTGGCTCTGTGCTCAGAAATCATTTTTGGCAGGCTCAGGGGACCAAATGGGATTCTGGGAATTGAACCTGAGTCTATCCTGAGTCTGCCGAGTGCCAGGCAAATGCCCTACCACTGTGCTATTTCTTCAGCCCCTATTTAGATCTTTTTATTTTTAGCATATTATTTTTTAATTTTTATTGTGACCAAAGTAAATTACAAATCTTTCACAGTAGTATTTAGAATCTTTTAAGAATCCTTTTAGAAAATAGGAATTTAAAACATTTATACCAGAGGCCAGACTGATAGTGCAGGACTTAATGCACTTGATTTCCTTGATTTCTGGTTTCATCCTCAGTACCTACAGGCTCCTGTTGAGTTCCATTAGGAGTGATTCCTAAGCAGCACTGGGTATAGCCCACAAAAAGAAGGAGGAAGAGAAAGAAAGAGAGAACAAGAGATGAAGACATTGATAATGCTACATAAAGTGCAGTAGGATTATGGAAAATATACTCTGACACATGGTCTTTTTCTACCAATAGCTCTTCTATTTAATATCTAACTACTGGATTGCTTCAGGATCCTTGTAGAGATGGAATGAATGTTCTGGGCCACCAAATGAGTATGTAACCTCGACTGCCAGTCATGAACCACAGCCATGCTATCTAATCCAATGAACCATAAAATTGAGCAAGCACAGCAGCACTCAGTTATAAAACTGAAGGTGGTTTTTTGGGACCAGTCTGAATTGGTCCAAAAGCAACAGTAAATGACACAATTAAGTAACTCAAACTCCCATGGTACCCAATTCTTATGGTTCACTGCCTCTCACTCAACCACATCTGTGACTCGTTCCCTGTTGCTGGTTAAGAAAAGGGTCAAAACTTGGGCCTGAGAACAGAAAATACCTGTTTCTACTGTTACAGTAGGTGAAGCAGAAGCTTCATGTTCCAAGTCCAGGACATTGGAAGATGAGAGTCTGGAAGCAAACACAGATGTAGGAGACAATCCACACACGATTAAAGGAATAAAACAGTTTCAGGAACTCCAACATGCAAGCTTTCTGCTCCTAAGAGGCAGATAGCTCAGCGGAGAAAAGCTGGAAATGCAAGAAAGCTTTTTTCCTGAGACCTGAGGTCTTTATTAGGAAGTGCCAGGCCACACCCTCAGATATAGCACTGGTGTTCTAAGACCAATTCAAAAGGTGCTTCATCCAAAGGTGGTTCCAACCAATGAGTAACGAGCATATACTGAATAAGGCAGAAACCAGTTAATCCAGCATCTCCTCCCAAATGTCTTTATAGAAAAAAGCAGAAAAATGAAGTAAAACAAAGTAATTTGCACTCCAAAAAAAGGTGGATGTTTCTAACTAAAAGATAAAAGGATTGGCAATATTTTGCACAGGCTCAGCAAAAGTTGGAAAAAGGAAAAGAAAAACTTTTGGCCTAAAAACAGGATGTCCTTACCCAAAAAGCATCCTGCTATAAGACAAACTACAAGCTCCAAGTATACTAATTTGTCTAACTCCAAAGTCTTTCTTTAAAGTCCCAGGAAAGGTTCTTTTTAATCATGGTTTTTGCTGCCAGGCTTCAGTAATTGGAGATATTGGTGTTAGCAGATATCCTATGTCAAAGTCAGGATGTCTTAAGGCATCTCCTCAGTCTCCTCATAATCATCTCACAATTATGTGGAAAGGCAGGGAAATCTGCCTTCAAAACAAGTTGTTGACGATTTCTAAATTGAAGACAGGGTAGAATCTGATCCCACCTTCAGACAAGTATGTTCCAAGGCAGTTCCAAGGCCTGTCCTGGTAGAAGGTCAGTTCTTGGTAGAGGTGCAGAAAACCTATATGCTGGATCCAAAATGCTGAATCCAAAATGAGACCCAAGGTTCAGAGGTAATCAGCTAATGTCCAAGTGACTAAAGCCTAAGTCAAGTTACTATGGCAAATGTTCAGGATGGAAGGCCCCCTTAACAAAACATTTCTGAATTCTAATTCTTAATTGATAATAACTCCTCTTTGTATCCAATATTTTTTAGTTTACTGTACCCATAAAAATGGTGCCACAGAATACTATTGGAGCCTAAGGAAAAAATAATAACAAACCAAACCATAACAAAACAAACAAATTGAACCTAGTTCTAACAAAAGCACAAAATGCTTCATCTTTGTTATCAGAAGATAACTGAATCATAAGTTATGTTAACGTAACATGAAAGAATGTACTTTTGAACAAACTAATTTCTGTTTACTACTGTAAAGGAACTGTGGAAAGAAGATTTATGAGAAGAACATAGGGTTATACTATTTTCTAAGAATTTCTACTAGCAATTCTTAAAAAAGGGGGGGTAAAGATCTAACTACATAATGAAACATACAACAAAGAATATACATATGGAAGAAACACACTTAAGAAATAAACAGAGGAGGTATATATATATATATATATATATATATATATATATATATATATATTCCCTATGAGTCATTTGAAGTAATCTGAGGGAGGATAAATTCCAGGTTACAACTTCATCTGGCAATAGGGTCTTGTGAAGTCTGAAAAATGGTCAGAACAGTCACAGATTAGAAAATGTCTAGAGCTGAGAATCTTTAAAAAGCCGAAACCAGCGTATAAACATTGAGTAGAAATAAAGAAATTATCAGAGTTAAACATTAAATCTAAAGCCAACGACAGCAGAATAGATACCCAATCTCTGACAAGCTAGACACAAAGGGAACCACTTATATTAGCAGCCTGGGGGGCAAAGGGGGGTATATGGGACGCATGATGGGAACAGGGGTGGAGGGAGGACAACACTAGTGGTGGGAATTCCCCTAATTCAATGTCATTATGTACCTAAAATATTACTGTGAAAGATTTGTAATTCACTTTGTTAGCAACAAAATTATTAAAAAATAAAACAAGAAAAAAACCCTTAAACAATACAGCTCACAAGTGATTGCTAATGTGAACTATTGTGTTTGTAGTAACCAAATGTCAAATGTGAGTTCATTAGTTACAATCAATACAGGCTCTTGGAGCAGTGTTATTTGTTGAAGAAGATTCTTTGGCTGTAGTGACTAGAAGATGTGGGCACTCTTGTACTTTTTGTTCAATTTTTCTGTGAACGTATAATTGTTCTCTAAAAATAAAATTTAGTCATTAAAAAAAAAAAGCCAAAACCAGTTGCAAGCAACAGTCTATGGTGAAGGAAAGTAGTAAAATGGTGACCACCAAGAACACATTAGCAATAGTGGTGGTGGCATTTTCTTCCCAGGGTGGATACAGAAATCGGGCTGGAACTGGGGGTTCCAACCAGCAGCAGGTGGGAAAGGGGTTTATGAGGAGTTAAGAACTGAAGGTAGGGGCCGGAGTGATAGCACCATGATAGGGCATTTGCCTCGCACACAGAAGGCCCAGACAGACGCAGTTTCAATCCCGGCATCCCATATGGTCCCCCGAGCCTGCCATGGAGCAATTTCTGAGCTCAGAGCCAGGAGTAACTCTTTTTTTTTTTTTGTTTGTTTGTTTTTGGGCCACACCCAGCGGTGCTCAGGGGTTACTCCTGGCTGTCTGCTCAGAAATAGCTCCTGGCAGGCACGGGGAACCATATGGGACACCGGGATTCGAACCAACCACCTTTGGTCCTGGATAGGCTGCTTGCAAGGCAAACGCTGCTGTGCTATCTCTCTGGGCCCAGGAGTAACTCTCAAGCATTGATGATGCTGGGTGTGATCCCAAAACAAAACAAACATAGAAAAAAAGAAAGAAAAAGAACTGAAGGTAAAAACAATTAGGGAGAAATAATAAATCAGGGGCGAGAGAGTGAGAGAGAACAATAGAAAAGAAAGGGTTATATACAACATAAACAGACATTACATACAATATGGACAAATATTAAGTTGATATGGGGTGGCCACCACACAGAAACTCACACACATAGACAGACCCAGATGTAATGGGTCAAAGCACTTCAAAATACAAAGCTAGTATGGCAGGTATAAACGTTTTCTATATTTTAAAAGTCCAAGCAGTGGGCATTGAAACTCGAACTATTATTTCTCCCATGTGGTCAGAATCTATAATTTCCAGGTGAATAAAGATTCCTTTGGACATTAAACTGCTTCTTCCTAAAATCATTCCTAAATTCCCATGAGGAATTGGCCCTGCTATGCCACATCTTATCTTGGAAGGGCAATTGAGCTGGGATTACAGTTAAATTTTCAAGGCAGGATATATCTTGACCATAGCTTCCTGAAGTGGCAGGCCCTATTGAGCTTATGCTGCAGAGTTCTCCTTGTCTGGAAAGTTGAAACCAAAGTTTCCCTTTTTTCTTTCCTCTGTGTGTGTGTGTGTGTGTGTGTGTGTGTGTGTGTGTGTGTGTGTGTGTGTGTGTGTGTGTGTGTGTGTGTGTTTGTTTGTTTGTTTGTTTTTTGGGGGGGTCACACCCGGCAGCAAATCAGGGGTTACTCTTGGATCTCTGCTCAGAAGTTGCTCCTGGCAGGCACGGGGGACCATTGGGATGCTGGGATTCGAATCACCATCTGTCCTGGGTTAGCTGCATGCAAGGTAAACACCCTACCACTATGTTATTTCTCTAGTCCCAAGTTTTTTGGTGATATTGGCTGGGAAGCTGAGCTTATGATAAAAAATGTTCCCTGACCCAGGTTCCCAAGACAGGTTAATTAAGTCTTGGTCTCAAGGGGGCAGTTCCATGTGCTGGAATAAAAAAGGATTGATTCCTGCAGTGTTTTCATAAATTTCCCATTTTGCCACAGTTAAAGCATCTGATCTGGACTCAAGAGATTTGTTTTGGACTTCTCTCCCAGATACCAGGGTAAGGAGATGAAAGACAGTTTCTCGGCCAATGAAATTCTTTGCCACACCTCAGACAAAGTTTAGGTGGTCTCCTCAGGCAGAGGCCACTGATCTGATTACCTGGAGTTTTCATCTGAATAGCAAATGTTATTAAAGGTGTGGCAGCAGGGGGGATAATTGTAAGTCCCAACATTTATAAAAGCATGTTGAAATCACACATCTTCGTTCTTTTTATGTTCTAGGACATAATATAGCCTGACTTTTTTTATTGGCATTATCAAAGGCTAATGTTTTAATCAGGATTATTGAAGTCTGCCTTTTCATAGCCCCTATCAATTTCCCCAGAAAGTCTTTAAATGGCTCTGTAGATCCCTGGAAAATCTTTGTATAACTACCCTTATATTTAGTTTCTGAGTCAATTCTTTCCCAAGCCTTCAAAGCAAGTTCCTTGACAAGTCTCAAAACAGCACAGGGTAGTCTTGTCTGCTTATTTATTTTTGTTAACTTTCCTTCTCCTATCAGCATTTTATAAGACAACATGACTCCTGCAATCATCCTTCCAGAGTGATCTAAGCGATTAATTTCACTCTTCGTACCTTCAGAAAACCAAATTCTTTTTTTTTGTGTGTGTGTGGTTTTTGGGTCACACCCAGCAGTGCTCAGGGGTATTCCTGGCTCCAGGCTCAGAAATTGCTCCTGGCAGGCACGGGGGACCATATGGGATGCCGGGATTCAAACTGATGACCTCCTGCATGAAAGGCAAACACCTTACCTCCATGTTATCTCTCCGGCCCCTAGAAAACCAAATTTTAACTGTAAATATTGAGAAGTACTTAAACAGATTTTGACTACAGTATTAAAATCCTGGTCAGTCCAACACCCACCATTAACTTCAGGTACCAGGAAATTAAACACAAAATGGAGAAAGAGGACCATACTCTGAACACAGTTTCTTAAATCAACTCAGGTATTCCATATTTAATTCTCATAAATTGAAGTTTGATTGTTTTTCTGATGGGGGAATTTGTTTCTGATTCTACGTGCCAATTTTCTTAAGATTTAGTGGTGGTTGTTCATTGTTTTCCTGATGAGGAAGATTGATTTCCAATTCTGTATTAATGCCAATCTCTCTAGTAAATAGCCATTTTGGGGGAAGCAGGTCCAATTCAACTAAATCTCTCACTAAAGAGTTGCATTGGCGGTGGGTGGATGATAATCTTACAGATACACCTTCTGAGTTAGCATCGGATCTGGCCATTATTATATCATTTTTGACATTTGTTTTCCTTTACAAGTCAGCAACATCTGGTGAAGCAACTAGAGGGCCTTCTGGTTTAGTGCTAGTAGAAGGCGGCAGAGTATCAACATCAGGGTTTTTGACTTGACCACGTGCAATTACAGAATATACTTTTCTATTTTTCGACTTTTAGAAATAATAGAAAGTGCTTCAGAAACAGTTGAAAGCATTTCAAAAACTTTTAGTGCAATGTTAGATTGTTCAGTCCACATTTTTCACATCTCATGATACATACGAACTAAAATAACAATGAAAAGCACTACCAGAGTTACCAATGCATAAATTACTCTGTTGGTTGGAAAAAAGAAGGAAGTAATTTGCATCAAAAATCAAGCTATTGTTACAACTTTGAGCCAAATAGATTCTAATTTACAAATCCAGGACAGGAAATCCATTTAAAGAGCCATGGAATTAACATCTCATCAGTCCTCAGATGAGTCCTTGCTTCAGGTGTCAGGTGAAATGGAAGCCCAGGACATTGGAGAGATGAGAGTCTTGAAACAAACACCAAAGTAGGAAACAATCCATACACTGTTAAGGGGATACAACAGGTTCAGAAACTCCAACACACAGGCCTTCTGCCCTAGGGAGCAGATTGCTAGCTCAGTGGAGGAAAGCTGAAAATGTAGAAGAGCTTTTTCCTAAGACCTGGGGAAGTACCAGACCACACCCTGAAGTGGAGCACCAGTGTTCTATGGAACCAATCCAAAAGGCGCTTCATCCAAAATGCTTCCAACCATGATTAACAATCATATACTTAATAGGGCAGAAACCAATTAATCTAACAAGTAAGTAGGCATGCTTGGGAAGATGGGCAGTGGGGACCAGAAGGACTCCCAATGGGTGGAGCTTAGTATAGGGTCTCTGTGGACCACTGGGCATTAAATAAGTTCTAAGTCTATATAGAAGACTTATAGACAAAGGGCTCACCCACCCACCTGCTTCTTGGGGCTAAGGAACGAATTGGAGAATATTGACAAAATTCTGGGGAAAAGAGATGAGGAAGATCCTCCCAGATTGGCACTATGTCCTGCAGCAAAGGTAGACAGGAGGGCAACTCTTTTGGATGAAACCCTGCTTCATTAATGGACATAGTGAGGGGACTCAATTTTCAGCCTTTTTCCCTAGTGATTCAGTAACCCACTTCATAGGTCTAGATTCCAATGGCCCTGGTGTCTAATATGGAAATTATCATAGTCTTTCTTACTGGGCTGACCGAGCTACGACTAAGCTGAGTGTCTAATTTTCTAGAACCAGAGGCTGATGCCCAGCTCTCATATGCCTTTTACCCAGAGTAAAAGCTGCCTTTATTGACTATTCTGCTTTTCTGTAAATTGAACCTATGTAAACGCCTAACAAAGGCACTTTCCCCAACTTCCTAGTTCTCAAACCACGTTTTTTGCTATGTAAAACCACACCTGGATTACAGGGCCTTCCTCCACCCTGTAAGTGGGTTCAGAAGAATAAAGAAAAAGTCTGCCTGAGTGTGAGGAACAGAGCTCTCAAAAAAGATATGAGACAGGCAGCAGGAAAAAAAAAAAAAAAAAAAGACATGGCTTAGGAGTACAGGTCAGGGAGAGCTCGACAAAGAAAGCAAATGATAGAGAGGCTCATAGCAGAGAAAAACCATGAGGAATAAAGGGAGCTGACTCCAATGAATATCTTTTCTGACTGCTGTGTATTATTTCTCAGCCACTACCCTGTGTCTTCAGACCCACTAGCCAAAGGTGCTAGAGGCGCTGCAGTACCAGGGGAGGGCTCACTTAACATGTAGATCTTTATAATTTATATTTTTATTTTATACTTTTCCATTCTCAGTGTGCAGAGTGCTTCACTTGAAAATGATGGAGAAGATGCCTATTTTAAGAGATTACTCTTTCCTGCCTGCAAGATTTCAGCTCAACCCATCATTTGTGGACTAAAAGCTAACTTCCTGCATTCTTCATTGCCATGCCCTCTCACCTATGACCAGGAAACATGTTTTGCCACAGAGTTGGTAAGACAATGTACTCATTCTTACATGGGGTAAAATCATTCTTCGTTTTTTTTTTTTGTTTGTTTTTGTTTTTGTTTTTTTGGGCCACACCTGGCAATGCTCAGGGGTTACTCCTGGTTGTCTGCTCAGAAATAGCTCCTGGCAGGCACGGGGACCATATGGAACACCGGGATTCGAACCAACCACCTTTGGTCCTGGATCGGCTGCTTGCAAGGCAAATGCCGCTGTGCTATCTCTCTGGGCCCGGGTAAAATCATTCTTATACAGTCTTATCTTGCTACTCTATATTAGCTGGCTAAGTAGATTGGTGGAGATTGGTGCAGAAGTATGTCCTTAAAGGAGTGGCTGTTTTCTGTAGAATCTGAGTCTTGTCTTAAGAACTAGACACTCAGGCTATTGTGAGATTTGTGTGACTCTTAATTGTATTTCAATGAATTAGAAACACAAATGTCCTTTTAAAATAGTGTTTTGAAACCCTTAGAGTAAATGTCAAGAAAGGAATTTCTGTATCATATGGAAGCTCAGTTTTTACGTTTTTATTTGTTTTGTGGAGAGACCATATTGTTTTTTAAAAGATATTGAACTAGTGGAATGAATAAATAATAATTTGATGGGTTTTTTTTTTTCTATAGTCAGAATGCATCAGTCTGGATGTGATGAAAGAACAAAACAAACCAAAACAGAAAAAACCAAATACATGAACAAGAATGCACCAGTCATGAGGGTAAGAGAGAAGGTAGATTAACCCCTTTCAATGTTGTTTTTAACAATCACCAAGTGAAACTTTTTTCGCTTTTATTTTCCATGACTAGTAAATTTGGAGGTGCTATAGCTCCAAAAGACTCAAGCTCAAACACTTTTCCAAGGCAAGAGTTTGAATTCTGATGAACCATGAGGTTAACTCAGGGTTATTTGAAGCATTTTATGCTAATAAACCAGATAAATTAGTCATGGCATGAACTGATCTTTTTTTATTATTAATATCTTTATTTAAACACCTTGATTACAAATATGATTGTTGTTGGGTTTTAGTCATGTAAAGAACACCCTCCTCCAACAGTGCAACATTCCCGTCACTAATGTCCCAAATCTTCCTCCTCCCCCCCCCCCCGCACCCCCTGTACTCTAGACAGGCTTTCTACTTCCCTGCATGAATTGATCTTAATTGAACAACTGATTTTCTTTTCCCAAAGAAAATAGTGTTTTTATGACAGAGCAGAGCCAAGGAAGATTATGTTTTGAACCAAGAGGATTTCTGGAGAACTTTTTAATACTAGCTTGCCTAGTAGCAGATGTCAGAGAAAATTTCTGATAGTCCAAATAAGGCTATGAATCATGAAGTATACAGACTGTGCAAGGATGAAGTTGGAGATCATTTCTCTCCATGACTGCCTCAAGCTCAGGAGTATATAAAAGTTGACCAAAAAAAAGTGGAATACATACTAAGAAGAAGACATCCTTAGTTACCTGGGAACTGGCACCAGCAGCAGAGATAGGAGCTGTATTTAATTATATTTCCTGACTCCCACTCTCTTATGTAGATATAAGAATATCTTATAGCTAAAGGAATATTTTATATTTGAGTGGCACCAAATTAAGCTTTTAATTAAACTGTGCCATTTCATTTAGTCTGATATCATTTGCTTGCAATAATGTAAATATAATGTAAAAAATGTAAAATATAATGTAAAAATAAAAAAATAATGTAAAAATAAGGTAAAATGGCAAAAGTTAAATGGAGAGATGTTATACCAGGATCTGATTCTGCTTAAGATTAGTAGTTTAAAAGAATACTGTGAGGAAATACTGGCTGTACTGATGTAGTAATTGCATGAAATATGTGTTCCATATATTAGGGAACAAAGTTCCCTAACTTTGTGGGAAAGAAGAATTGGCAAAGGGATTAGGGTCTGTTCTCTCCTGCTTACCTGCCACTTGTCTTTTTCTCATCCTCTTCTCTCTCCTCCAGGCCACAGGAAGATGATTTATATAGATTATATAAGCAAACCTTTCTAAATTCTGACTTCAAATAGTTTTGTCAATAGGAGGAAGATAAGGAAGTAAGTTTGTAATATTTAATTTCCATTTCCTAGTTCTAGAGGAAGAAAAGTCTCTGACCAGCTGTGATTCAAGTTTTTTTTTCCCTTGTTCTTCTTCTCTATGACTTACTCTTTGAGTACTACGTATCTCCTCCGTCACTAGGGACTCAGGCTTATTAAGTGCACCTTTGTTACAAAACCTGTGGTAGGTATTTATTTACACCATGCCTTTTTTTTACATAAATGTTTTAAGCAAAATTTCCTCAAAGTATCTTAATTTGGTATGGTCCTACCTGTCCCAAGAGAAATATGATGAGGGATGGTAGAGTATGTTTGTATGGAGATGACAATTCACTCACAGAGAAGAAAAGGTTGACTGCTTAAGAGAAAAAAGATCATGCAGGAATGATGTTGTTGGTATTGGGGATAAGTGGTAGATTTGATCTTAGTAAAGATCAATAAAAATCTGCACAGAGGAGCAGGAAAGGGGGTAGAGCTTGCCAGCCCATGTCTGTAAGAACTATGGTTCCCAATTACATGAGTGTGCATGTATTGAAGGAGTCTCTCTTAGGCAGGGTATAAAAGTTGTGTTTACACTGGTTCTTTATCTCAGCAAATAAACAAATGTAAGTTCATTAACAAAAACTCCTTAAACTGGACAGTAAAAACACTATAGTGATAGAGAAAAATAGATGAATTTTATTCCAGTAAAAGGTAGAATGTGTGTTCATTAAAAGCATCTATCACAGAGTAAAAAGATGAGTTGATACTAGAAAACAGCGTTTAAAATAGCTATAAATGTTATAGTATACATATAGTATGCTATAGAATGAAGCTTCAATTGAATAAGTAAAATACAAATGACCTACCCAATCAGAAATGGGCAGAAAATGTTTTGGTACTTGACATAAAATAACTGTCTAAATGGCAAAGAAATATGGGAAAATGCTCAATAGCCTTAGTCATCAAAGAAATGCCAATCAAAATTTCAGGGAGAATTCGTTATATTCCAGTGATAATGACTAACTGAAAACCTGGCAGTAGCAAGCATGGCTGAAGCTCTGGACTTAACCTGATGGAATTGACTGTAGGGCCTAACAGAGGGTATGGAGGATAGGGACCAAGAAGTTTTGCCTTCTAGTAAAGGCATGGAATTGACAAAATACAGATTGTCCTTGAAGAAAGTGGTGGATAGTGGAAAGGGGAGAATGGTGAATGGAGGAAAGATTATGATGAATCTTCATCTTAACTCATTGCTTATACTTAGTATTAAGAAATCTCCATCCCTTCATCTCATCCCCATGAACTACTCTTCAAGAAGACACATATTTTCACATATTTTCATGACAAGTAGGAGGTTGTAACAACCTCAGCAAGAGACTTTTGCTCCATTGAGAAGACATTTCTTTGCCATTTGAGGCCTACAATTTCACACCTTAATGTGTGTAATCGTGTGTATTTGGAGTCCCCAATTTTAACCAATAGCCAGCTAGCTACACAGTGATTTCTGCATGATACAAGTGTGATGGATTAATGGGCTAACTTTGGGAATGACCAAATTGCCTTCAGTCCTCATTCTGTGTAAGCATAAACATTCACCTGTGGTTAAAAAATGGAATGAATAGTTTATGTAATAAAAAAGAATGACTTTAATTATTGTTCTGAAAAGTCTCATGGCCATTAGACAAGCTGCCAAGCTAACATATTGGCTTTTAAATTATTTCAGCCACTCAGCCAAGAAAATGGTTTTATGTGGTGTTGTTTTCCTTCCCCAAATACATTGAAGAATGAAAGATAGCCAGCCCTGGCTCATGAATACATAATAAGCAGCAAGGAGAAGAGAATCTCATAGCCCTTCAAAGAGCAAATTTGCACCATAAACTGTTCCCTCAAACTTTTCTGCTCATGAAACTACCATTGTTGCGAGTTTGGGACTCCACCTAGGTCTCTTTGAATGAGGTTATGTCCAGTCTTTTAGCAGGCAGATACAAATATATTGCACTCAAGAGACACCTGGAGAGATCTGGCACCCTGGGTGTTGCATGTGGTTTGTTTTCCATCTCAACAAATTATTTGTATTCTCCCATCTACAAACAACTGTTTCTTAACTGGAGTTCTTTTTTTGTGAGGACAGCTTCAACAGATTGCATATTATTTCCTTATAAGTTAATGACTTTTGTTTTATTCCTCATAATCCACCTCTGTGGTGGAGTACTCATCTGTCGTATCATTGTTTTATGTTTAGGTTTGAATTTCATAGCATTTTATGCTCTAACTACATTGTAAAATTCTTAAGAATCTGCTCTTGTCTGAATACTTTCCTCTCTTAATTATCAGTGTCTTATTATTATTATTATTATTATTATTATTATTATTATTATGGTTTTTGGGCCACACCCGGTGATGCTCAAAGGTTACTCCTGGCTATGTGCTCAGAAATTGCCCCTGGCAATTGTCCCATATGGGACAACGGGGGCTCGAACTGCAGTCAGTTCTAGACCAGCAAGTGCAAGGCAAACGCCCTACCACTTGTGCCACTGCTCTGGCACTATCACTGCTTAATGGAAAGAAGGAAGGAAGGAAGGAAGGAAGGAAGGAAGGAAGGAAGGAAGGAAGGAAGGAAGGAAGGAAGGAAGGAAGGAAGGAAGGAAGGAAGGAAGGAAGGAAGGAAGGAAGGAAGGAAGGAAGGAAGGAAGGAAGGAAGGAAGGAAGGAAGGAAGGAAGGAAGGAAGGAAGGAAGGAAGGAAGGAAGGAAGGAAGGAAGGAAGGAAGGAAGGAAGGAAGGAAGGAAGGAAGGAAAAGGAAGGAAGAAAAAAGGAAGAATCGAAGAAAGGAAGAAAGGAAGGAGGAAGGAACTAATTGTGCATCTAATTTGGTAAATAGGTGTGAAAATATTGATGTCTCAAGTTATATTATTTTGTTATTATTTTTGACTGTGTATTTGTGGCTTTTTCTTGAGGTAGTATTTATTTGCAAAAGTTTAAGTAAATGTTGATACATTTTAGGATATTATATCATCATGTCACCTTAACCCTTATTCTTCTCTCATTGTCCATTTGGCCATTAAGTTCCCTGCCCACACTCTTGACAACCAGATTCTGTGATCAGTATCTGTGTCATTAAACGTTGTCTCTTCCCTCACTTTGTGTCTTTATATACCACATATGTACAAGATGATCCAATATTTGTCTTTTTTCCTCTGACTTATTTTACTCAGTATGGCCCTCTCCAGTTCTGTTCATATTTGAAACATGTTTTTGCTTTTATGTAGAGAAGAAAAATAACCAATTTCCTACTGAAGTATTTGGAAACCAAACCATGTGAGACATAAATCAAGAAAGGCTATATTATTCAGACTTTAAATGTTTCAACAGAGGCAAAGTAGCTATACATGCATTTCCAAACACTTTAATTGGAATTACCAAAAACCCTTCATCTTTTGGTAAAAGTAAATATATCAATAAACTTCCATACACATAATAGCAATTCTGTTTCTCCCTTTAAAAATTGGTCTCACACCATCATATTATTATATCCTTTTTAGGAATGATCAGATCATCATAATGTTTTATGAGAGGTCTCTTGTTTTAATTTTTTATATTTTGGGGAATTTTGACTACATTTAGTCATGATCAGTTACTTACTCTTGACTCTGTGCTCAAAGATTGTTCTTCAGGGACCCATATGGAATGCAGAGATCAAACCTGAGCTGACTGCATGCAAACCAAGTACCATATCCACTATACTATTGCTTCTACTTTTTAATTGATAAAATTATTAATTGATAAAATGGATATGTTCATAAACTAACTTTTAGCAATATCAAAATTTTAAAGATTATAACCATAACTTATAACTTTAACACTAAGTGATGATTATAAATAGAAAAATTGTTATTTATATGTGTGTGTCTCTTGGTCTGTGTGTCTGTGTGTACAAATGCTCTCACACTTGTACATAAAGATATGGTGTATCCAATATGAAGTAAAGGTTTGCTATTGGGACTCAACCACCTATAGCCCTCAGTCAAGCCAAGTGTTCCAAGGCTGGTTGACTTATTTGCCTTTCTTGCCTGCAGTGAGGACTGTTTTCAAAACCATTTCCTTCTCCATTCAGCTATTGTCTTATTGGTGAGGCAAACTTACTCACATTTGCTGTCTTTGTGCTTCTTGAGAGGAACCAGGAAGAATACAGCTCACACCAGACCCAAGTTTTCATTTTACAACACCCCATAGAGAGTCAGACGAAATGATGTCTGCTCAAACACCCAAGTGGCCATCCTCTCAGAAACCAGGCATAGGATCCAGATAAAATGTTTTCCCTAGTTATTTATTACCCATTATGTTAAAAGACAATCAGATATCATGCTGAGCAAGGTCAGTCAGAAAAGAGGGACAGATCTAGAGTGTTCTCTCTCATAAAAAAGAAACATAGCATGAGAATAATTGATGGCCAAAAGCAATAGAAGTTGACATCTGGTCTATAGAACTGAGCTTATCAAACCATGAAGTGGGTGAGAGATGGAAGAACCCTGAGACAATGGTGGGGGGGAAGAATGCCATCTGGTGGGGAGATGTTAAATCATGGTATGCATGAAACCCTGTCATTCACAATACTATAAATCTAGGTGCTTCCAATAAAATGATAAAAAATCAACAGTACCAAATTTAGCAAAATGTTTTCCCCTTATGGTACAAATGTCAGATAAAACCCTAATCCTGCTTTCCACCCTGTGGGTTCCTTTTTGAAAATCTGCTGTAAGACTCCATACAAAATGAGATGGTTACAGAGATGGCAGCTGATTTAAGCACTCCCCTGGAGGCAACAGGCAGCAAAATTTCATCCTACTCTCAGAGAGGAACTTCCTCAGAGGAGGCCATGCTAGGGCCAATTCTGTGGTTGGGAGATAACAGCTCTGTCTCTGTGGTGAATGGAGAAAGCCCCCAACTTCCCAAAGGAAATGGAGGGTTCTCTTGTACATGCCTGTCTTCATGTAAAAACTGCTGTGTCTGCAGGTTTGTTGAGGTGAAACCCCTTTGATCACCTACCATGCACAAGTGCTGAGAAAAGACAGAACTAGGTGAAGTATTCTAGCAGTCTCTGTTACCTAGGCAAGCAGAAACTCATAAATCTGTTGATGTGGCTCCAAGGAATGGAGAACAGAGGGCTCTGTGAGTAGAAAATTTAAATAAAAAATAGGAAGAGCTTTGAAGGTGAGAAAATTTAAACAATCAAAGTATTGGGGGTATAGGATCTCATTCTCTCTGTGTTTGAACATTGAATATATGGACTTAAAAAGAGAATGATATTTTCCTGAATCTAGAACAGTTCTTTGGAAAGAAATATGTCACATTGGTTGAAGTACAGAGATAGTTCTAAGGTGGGAAAGAATGAAAGAAGGATCTTAGGGGGCAGGCGTGGTGGTACAATGGTTAAGGCCTTTGTCTTGCCCGTGCTAGTCTAGGACAGACCTAAATTCGATCCCCCACCAGGGGCGATTTCTGAGCACCTAGCCAGGAGTAAGCCCTGAGTGTAATCGGGTGTGCCCCCCCCCAAAAAAAAAGGAAGCTGGACCTTAGAACTGAAGGGAGTATGTAAGAATGATTGAGTCCTAAGGATCAAGAAAAAATTGTAGTCAAGGGGGAGAATAGGGAGAAGATATTTACCTACAAACAAGTTATTTGAATAATCTAGAATATCTCAAACTTGCTCACAATAAATTAGGATATTATAACAAATCACTGGAATCTTTGAGAACAAAGAACAGTGACCAAGGACTCAATTTCTAGCCCATGTAGCATTCATTGCTGAGGACAGTGTGGTAGAACTGTAAAGATGGATCCACAACATGCTTCTCCTGTCATTTAAGATATTCATGTTAAAGGAAGTTTAAAGATGTAATAATCCAATTAGTCGACTTTAAAATTCAGAGATGATGAATGTAGGCTCAAAGTTATCAGTTGCAGAAATCAACTCGGTTGCAGTAGGATGGCCCCACATGGACATTGAATGAAGACAGCATGTGCCAAGAAATATGGATGCCCCTGGAGAGCTGGGAGAGGTTTATCTTTGGCTGATAAATAGCAGGAGCATGAGGATCTTGATTCTCTTACAAACAAGAAACTGGATGAGCAGTTAATCTAAGTGAACCTCAAGGATCATTCTTGAGAACCCATTTTAATAGAACCTAGGCAAGAACTGATCTAAGCTAAAACTTTGATTTCAGCATATGAAACCAACTGCAAGCAGAGTTTGGTTGGAGTGAAATTTTGAGTTATTTGTCTTTGAAGTCATGGTTGGATGCATTAAATGGCAAGGTTCATTCCGTGCACTTATTTTTTAATATTAACTAGAAACTTAAAGCTATTTAGAGGGCTGCAGAACTAGGTGAGGGGTCAAGAAATCATAACTTACAGGTACAAGGCCCCCATTCAGTCCTCAGCCTCGCATGACCCACTCTTATGGCACCACTGAATATGCCCCAGGTATCCTGCATTACCAGGAAGTATTAAATAATTTTGCCCAGTTAGTTTGGTATAATTGGAAGTGGCCCCAGTGAAAATCATGGTTGATATAGAGAAAAGAAGGGAAGGGAAGGGAAGGGATGAGATGGGATGGGAAGAGAAGGGAAGGGAAGAAGAGAAGAGAAGAGAAGAGAAGAGAAGAGAAGAGAAGAGAAAAGAAGAGAAGAGCTTTGCCAGTAGTCTTTACATGTTGAAAGAAATTCTCAAAAAGCTCTGTCGTTGAATGATATCTAAAATCTCAGGGTAGATGAGAGGAAGTACTGGAATCCTATCTCCAGTGATAGATTATGGAATTGAGTTAGAAATCCAGTCCTGGTTAAGAAATACATTGACAATTAAATCATGTCAAAAAGCAAAATGATGGAAAATTACAATAAGAAGAAAACAGGATGCTGTATGCTATGCTAAAAGATTTCCAAACTCATTAACTGAGACTAAGAGGATTGGTATGGAGAGATAAAAGTTAGTTTGCCAAAAAGATAAAGTAGCCACAAATTTAAATCACCATATAAGAACCACTAAGAGAGTAAAGCAGAGTTTCCTCAAAATATAAACATAAAGAAGAAAACAAAATGAAGCTTTTTAATATGTATTCCTCAGAATGTAATAATTTAAGAAAATAGAGAATTTAAGTAATGCAGCAGACATAAATTATCTATATCAATTTGAGGAACATTATAGATGTGACACTTTGTACATCACAAAATATAATAATTATTTTTTAAGGCTAAAACTTTCAGGATGGGAATGGAAGGAACTTTTCTCAATGTAGTCAAGGCCATCTACCACAAGCCAATGGCAAATATTATCCTCAATGAAGAAAAACTAATAATGTTCCTCAAAAATCTGGTACAAGACAAGGCTGCCTTCTCTCACTACTCTTATTCAACATAGTGCTGGAGTTCCTGCCATAGAAAAGAAAAATATATCAAGGGCATCTAGATAGTAAAGGAAGAAATCAAGCTCTCACTATTTGCAGATGACATGATACTATATTTAGAAAATCCTAAAGACTATACCAAAAAGCTTCTAGAAACAATAGATTCATAGAGCAAAGTGGCAGGCTACAAAATTGACACACATAAATCAATGGCCTTCTTGTACACCTATAATAATAAAGAAATGGACAGTAAAAAACAATCTTACTCGCATTACACACAAACTCAAAGATCTTGGAGTCAATTAAAGAGTGAAGGACCTATACAAAGAAAACTATAAAACTCTGCTTCAAGAAATAAAAGAGGACACACAAAAATGGAGACAGATACCCAGGTCATGGATTGGTAGGATTAACATCATTAAAATGGCAAGACTCCCCAAAGCATTTGACAGACTGAATGCAATTCCTCTAAGAATACCCATGACATTCTTCAAAAAAGTGGATCAAACACTCCTGAAATTCATTTGGAACAATAAACACTTGTGAATAGCTAGAGCAACCCTTGGGAAAAGAAATATGAGAGACATCACTTTCCCCAACTTTAAATTGTGTTACAAAACTATAGTCATTAAAACAGCATGGTACTGGAATGAAGACAGAACCTCACATCAGTGGAATAGACTTGAATATTCAGAAAATGTGCCCCAGATACAATCAATTAATTTTCAATAAATGGCAAGAAATGCAAAATGGAACAAGAAACGCCTCTTCAAAAAGTGATGTTGGCACACCTAGTCAGCCACTTGCAAATAAGCGAACTCAGACCTCCATCTAACACCATGCACAAAGGTCAAATTCAAATGGATTAAAGACCTTTATATCAGACCTGGAACCATAAGATATATAAAACCGCACATAGGTAAAACACTCCATGACATGGACACTTAAGGCATCTTCAAAGAGAAAACAGAACTCTACAATCAAGTGGAAACAGAGATAAACTAGTGGGACTATATTAAGCTGAGAAGTTTCTTCATTCAAAGAAAATAATGTCTAGGATACAACAACCACCCAGAGAATTGGAAAAGCTATTCATCAAATACCCATAAGATAAGAGGCTAGTATCTAAGATAGACAAGGTACTGACAGAACTTAACAAGAAAAGAACATCTAACCCCATAAAAAATGGGGAGAAGAAATAAACACTTCTCTAAAGAAGAAATACAAGTGGCCAAAAACCACATGAAAAGAAATTTCCACATCATCAGGGAGATGCAAATCAAAACAACTGTGAGGTACCATCTCACACCACAGAGACTGGCACACATCACAAAGAATCAGAACAGTTAGAGCTGGCGGGGATATGGGGAGAAGAAACTCTCACTCACTGCTGGTGGGAATGCCATCTGGTCCAGTCTTTATGGAAAACAATATAGAGATTCCTTAAAAAACTGGAAATTGAGCTCCCATATGATTCAGCTATACCATTCCTAGAGATATACCCTAGGAACACAAAAATACAATTAAAAAATCCCTTCCTAACACTTATTATATTCATTGCAGTACTATTTACAATAGCTAGACTCTGGAAACAACCAGAATGCCGTTCAACAGATGAATGGCTAAAGAAACTCTGATACATATACACGATGGAATATTATGAAGCCAACAGGAGAGATGAAGTCATGAAATTTTCCTATACATGGATGGACATGGAAACTATTATGCTGAGAGAAATAAGTCAGAGAGAGAGAGGTAGACACAAAGTAGTCTCACTCATCTATAAGTTTTAAGAAAATTAAAAGACATTATTGTATTAATGCTCAGAGACAATAGAGATTAAGGTTGGAAGGACTGGCTCACAATATGAAGTTCACCACGAAGAGTAGTGAGTGCAGTTAGAAAAATAACTACACTGACAAGTATGGTGACAATATCAATGAGAGAAGGAAGTAGAATGCCTATCTCGAATACAGCCTGGATGGGGCAGAGGGAGATTTGAGACACTGGTGATGAAAATGTTGCACTGATGAAGGGGGTGTTCTTTTTATGACTGACATCCAACTACAATCATACTTGTAATTGTGGTGCTTAAATAAGGATAATTTTTTTTTTTTTTTTTGGTTTTTGGGTCATACCTGGCAGCACTCAGGTGTTCCTCCTGACTCCACACTCAGAAATCACCTCTGGCAGGCTCGAGGGACCATACGGGATGCTGGGATTCGAACCAATGATCTTCTGCATGAAAGGCAAATGCCTTACCTCCATGCTATCTCTCTGGCCCCAAGGATAATATTTTTTTAAAACTCAATCTTTTTATTTTATTTTCAAGCTAGCCATTCATTCAGACAATGCAAAGGGTGAAAATGTGGATAGTATAAGGCTTAATTTTCTTAATTGTCATCCAATAAAAACATTAGAAATTTAATTATGTGAAAACTTAGAAACTGGGGCTGGAGAGATAGCATGGAGGTAATGCATTTGCCTTGCATGCAGAAGGTCGGCGGTTCAAATCCCGGCATCCCATAGGGTCCCCTGTGCCTGCCAGGAGCGATTTCTGAGTGTGGAACCAGAAGTAACCCCTGAGCACTGCCGGGTGTGACCCAAAAACAAACAACCTCCTCCAAAAAAAGAAAAAGAAAACTTAGAAACTACTTCAAAGTATATCAAAGGAAAGCAACCAAGACTCAGGTAAAATTCTATGTATAAATATTTAAAAATGATAAAGGAACTTTCAACAAAGATGTATAGAACATAACTAAAGCTGCACACAAGTGTTATTTTTTTGAGGAGCCACACATGCTGGAGTTTAAAGTCAGTTCTTGATTCAATGCCTATGGTTTATCCTGTGGTTGCTCAGGGGCCAATATGATGCCAGATATCAAACTCAAGCCACTGAGTGTCAAGCATGTATTCTGGGCCTTTGAACTATTATCTGGCCTTGCTTTTACTTCTTAAAATATTTGTATTAACTATAGAGGAAATATTGAAAATAGATTAATATATTATTTAATGACATTTTCATGCCCGAGATAACACATAATCATTATAATATATTAAATATGCTTATAAGTAAAAATTCCATTTTTATTTTTTGTCAGATTTATGTTCATCTCATACAGTGAGAAAGGTTTAGTCTTATTTTCCTTGAAAGCTTTTAGTTTTATTTATTGTTTTTACTACTATTACTACTTTAGTCAAGTAGAATGTTGAGTAGTATTTAATTAAGGAATATACTACTTCGGAGAAACTGTAAGTGTTGCCTGTGCGTGTTTTTCCACTGTCCTGTCTCCTGAACCTCTTGGGAGTGGGCCAAAAAGGGCCCTGAAAAATAGCTCTCCCAGAGGCTCATCCAAGGCCGGAACACCAAGGAACTGTGTTCCACTATGAAAACCAGCTACCCGCAGTATTCTGCAGAAAGGCAGGTCCACAGTTTGTGATGTCAGGTTGGGAAAATCTACACCTGCCCAGTGGTTCCCAACTGTGAGAAAATGTGAGTGTTGCCTGTGCGTGTTTTTCCACTCTGTGCACTCTTTCTAATGAAAGAACGCCACTGCAGGCTGTGCCTGTCTGTCTTTCCTGAATACCTGAAGCTCTCCTCAGAGGCCTAAGGAGCATACCCACAAAAAACTGTCACCTAGAGGTAGCAGAAGAGCTCAGCTGCTCTGCTTTGCTACATGGTCACACACTCTTTCTAACCAATAAACCCCACCACAACACGCAGAAAAACTCACACTACAAGCCTGACAATGGGGAAACCTCGCAGGCAAACATCATGCACAGAGAATAAAGATGATAGCTCGGATAACCTAAAAAATTCCAACCATCTGCTTAACCTCTCAGATAAGGAGTTTAGAATAGAAATACGGAAGATGTTTGTAGAACTCCAAGAAAGCATAGATCAATCTGAACAAAACACAGAGATCAGAGAACTGAATATAACAGATCTGAAAAACACAGTAGCTCAACTGAAAAACTCACTGGATGGCCTCTCCAGCAGGGTAACCGCAGCTGAGGACAGAATTGGCGTGCTGGAAGATGAGATGCAGAAAAACTCATAGCAGCAGAAGAAATTAAAAAAGAACCTTAAGACAAACGATCAGGCAATGGAAAAAGTACTCAAGGAATGTGAAAAGATGAAACAGAAGTCTTTGATAAACTCAACAGAAACAACGTAAGAATCATTGGAGTCCCAGAGGCCCAGGTAGGAGATCTCCAGGAAGAATCAACTGTCAAAGACATCATAAAAGAGATACTCCCAGAGTTAAAGACTACATGCAATTAAATCTTGCATGCCCAAAGCGTACCAGCTAAAAGAGAACCAAAGAAAAACACCCCAAGACACATCCTTATTACGATGACAAATCCCACAAATAGAGATAGAATACTGAAAGCAGCAAGATCTAAAAGGGAAATTACATTTAAAGGAGCATCCCTAAGACTTACAGCAGACATGTGACAATAAACTCTCAAGGCCAGAGACAGTGGTGGGATATTGTGACAAAACTGAATGAAATGGATGCCTCCCTGAGAATACTGCACCCAGCCCAGGTTTGAAGGAAGAATACATAGCTTCATGGATAAACAACAGCTCAGAAACTTCACAGATGAAAAACCAGCCTTAAAGGAAAAAATGAAAGGTCCACTTTAAGACAAGAGTGACCAACAAACACAGCAAACTTATCTACAAAGATGACATTAAATCCTATGACAATCATCTCTCTCAATGTCAATGGACTAAATTCACCATTAAAAGACACAGAGTGGCAAAATGGGTCAAAAATTTGAATCTAACCTTCTGCTGCCTACAAGAACCACACCTGAAAAATCAAAGACTGGAGGAAAATCACCCAAGCAAACAACACCTTTAAAAAAGCTGGGGTGGCCATATTAATATCTGATGACACCAACTCTATACTAAGAAAAGTTGTAAGGACAAAGACGGACACTATGTACTAATCAAGGGATATGTGCAACAGTAAGAAATCAGACTATTAAACATATATGCACCCAATGAGAGACCAGCAAATTATCTAATAAAATTACTGACAAATCTGAGAGAAGACATCAATAATAACAGAATAATTGTGGGGGACCTCAACACGGCCCTGTCAAGACTTGATAGGTCAACCAGACTGAAACCCAGCAAAAAATACTAGCCCTGAAAAGAGTAATGGAAGAAAGAGGACTAGTATATATATATATATATATATATATATATATATATATATATATATATATATATATATATATATAAAACACTTCACCCAAAAAAACCTGGATAAACATTCTTCTCCAATGTACATGGGTCATTCTCCAGGATAGATTACATGCTGACACATAAAATTTACCTTCATAAAATCAAGAGGATAGAAATCTTGCAGGCTACCTTTGCTGACCACAAGGTTCTGAAATTAGATGTGAACTACAAAGCCACACAGAAGAAAAACTTTAATAATTGGAAATTAAACAGCCTGCTACTGAACAACCAGTGGGTCCGAGATAAAATAAAAGAGGAAATCAAAACTTTCCTGGAAACAAATGATAATGAAGACACAAAATGCCAGAATCTATGGGACACATCAGGAAGTAAGAAGGGGCATACCTGAATAACTTAATGACGCAGCTCATAAAATTAGAAAATGAACAACAAAAGTAACCAAAAATAGGGAGACAGAAGGAAATAACAAAGCTGAAAGAAGAAATCAATGAAGTGGAAAACCAAAAAAACAATTAGAAAGATCAACGAAAGCAGAAGTTGGTTCTTTGAAAAAATAAACAAGATTGATAGACTATTGGCAAAACCCACAAAGAAAGAGAGAGAGAAACCTGATAACCCATATGAGAAACGAAAAGGGGGAGATCACGACAGATATTGCAGAGATCCAAGAGGTAATCAGATATTACTTTGAGAAACTTTATGCTACTAAACATGAGAACCTAGAAGAAATGGATAAATTCCTGGACACTTCTAACCTTCCACAGTTAAGTAAATATGATGTAGCATATCTAAACACCCCCATCACTATTGAGGAAATTGAAACTGTAATCAAACATCTGCCCAAAAAGAAAAGCCCAGGCCCAGATGGATTTACTAATGAATTCTTTCAAACCTTTCAAGAGGAGCTACTACCAATCCTACCCATGAAATTGGCTCTTCCATGTAATTGAAAAAATGGGAACACTCCCAAAAAGATTTTATGAAGCCAACATCACCTTCATTCCAAAACCAGACAGAGATGCTGCCAAAGAAGAAAATCACAGACCAATATCCATGATGAATGCAGATGCAAAGATCTTCAACAAAACCCTGGCAAATAGGATCCAATGCATCATCAAGAAGATCATACACTACGACCAAGTAGGTTTCATCCCAGGAATGCAAGGATGGTTTAACATCTGTAAATCTATCAACATTATACACAACATCAACAATAAGAAAAATAAAAATCACATGATCATATCAATAGATGCAGAGAAAGCATTCAATAAGGTCCAACACCCATTCTTGATAAAAACTCTCAGTAAGATGGGAATGAAAGGAATCTTTCTCAATCTAGTTAAAGCCATCTACCACAAGCCATTGGCAAATATTATCCTCAATGGAGAAAAACTAAAAGCCTTTCCTCTAAATTCTGGTACAAGACAAGTCTGTCCACTCTCACCACTCCTCTTCAACATAGTACTGGAAGTTCTTGCTATAGCGATCAGGCAAGAAAAGGATATCAAGGGAATCCAGATAGGAAAGGAAGAAGTCAAGCTCTCACTGTTTGCAGATGACATGATACTCTACTTAGAAAACCCTAAAGACTCTACCAAAAAGCTTCTAGAAACAATAGACTTATATAGTAAGGTGGCAGGCTACAAAATTAACACACATAAATCAATGGCTTTTTTATACACCAATAATGATAGGGAAGAAATGGACGTCAAGAAGGCAATCCCATTCACATTAGTGCCACACAAACTCAAATATCTTGGAGTCAACTTGACCAAAGATGTGAAGGACCTATACAAAGAAAACTGTAAAACCCTGTCCCAAGAAATAAGAGAGGACACACGGAAATGAAAACACATACCCTGCTCATGGATTAACATCATTAAAATGGCAATACTCCCCAAAGCATTGTACAGATTTAATGTGATCCCTCTAAAGATACCCATGATGTTCTTCAAAAAAGTGGATCAAACACTTATCCTCATCACTGATCATCAGGGAGATGCAAATCAAAACAATGATAAGATACCATTGTGGCACACAACACAAAAAATGAGAACAATCAGTGCTGACGGGGATGTGGAGAGAAAGGAACTCTTATCCACTCTTGGTGGGAATGCCGTCTAGTCCAACCTCTATGGAAAGCGATATAGAGATTTCTCCAAAATCTGGAAATTGAGCTTCCATTCGATCCAGCTAATCCACTCCTAGTAATATACCCTAGGAACACAGAATACAGTACAAAAACCCCTTCCTCACACCTATATTTATTGCAGCACTATTCACAATAGCCAGGATTTCAAAACAACCTAGATGCCCTTGAACATTGAATGGCTAAAGAAACTGTGGTACATATACACAATGAAATATTATGCAGCCATAAGGAGAGATGAAGTCATGAAATTTTCCTATACATGATGTACATGGAGTCTATCATGCTGAGTGAAATAAGTCAGAGGGAGAGAGAGAGAGATGCAGAATAGTCTTACTCATCTCATCACTGAGAACTACCATAATCATGTGAATGAATGAGGGAACTGGAAAGCCTGTCTAGAGTACAGGCGGGGGTGGAGTGGGATGGAGGGAGATTTGGGACATTGGTGGCGGGAATGTTACACTGGTGAAGGGTTTGATTTTTTTTTTACATGACTGAAAACTAATCACAATGATATTTGTAATCAAGATGTTTAAATAAAGAAAAAAGTTTAAAAAAAGAGTATACTACTTCACATAGTCATCCCATATTTTATGGCATATTTTTGAGGGGAAAGGGTGCAGTTTGGGAGCCAGAGAGATAGTACAGGCATTAAGTACTGCCTTGCATCCAGCCAATCACGATTCAATCACTGCATTTGGTCTTCCGAGCACTACTCGAAGTCATCTCTGAGCAGAAAACTAAGAGTAAGCCTTTAGCAATGCTAAAGTGGCACTGAAGCTCAGCCACCCAAAATATGCAGTGTTATTAAAAGTTGTAAATTGTGTTAGTATGTTACTTAAAAACAGGAGATACTGATAATTCAGGGCAATGAGTGCTGATCATTGCATATCTGGTCTTGATGCTGTCTTTGTGGGTAAGATGATTTATCTACTAATTCCATTTCTCAAACAATGATTTTAAATTTCCTATTGAATTTGGTACACTATGCTTCTCTATGGATGTGTGCATTCCATCAAGGTTTTAAAAATTACTAGTGGTAATGTATTGATCATCTGCTTCTTATAATAAACTCTTACCTTTCTTTTTTTAATTCCTTTATTTAATCACTGTGGCTACAAAATTGTTCATTGTTGGCTTTAAGTAATATAATGTACACGTCATCCTTCACCAATTCACCCTTCTTGTCACCAATGTCTCCTGTTTCCCTCTCACCCACCCCATCCCTGCCTTGCTCTAGTGCAAGCAAATGACTTTCTTATACACAAGTAATGAAAGAGAAGAAAAATATTTAAAAAATCTTATTCAGAATTGTGCCTCAGAAAATCAAGCACTTTGAAGTCAACTTAACTAAAGAGGTAAAGAGATATATAAAGAAAACTACAAAATACTGCTTCAAGACAAGGAAATGAAGACATATACCCTGCTCACGAAATGGGAAGATTAACAACATTAAAATGACAATTCTTCCTAAAATATTGTACTGATTTAATGCAATCCCTATATATATATATATATATATATATATATATATATATATATATATATATATATATATATATATTCCCCATGACATTTTTTTAAATAAGTGGATCAGATGCTTCTGAAACTCATGTGGGGAAACAAGCATCACAAATAACTAAAACAATTCTTGGCAAAAAATGAAAAAAGGAAGAATCACTTTCCCCAACTTAAACTGTATTATAAAGCAGTGGTAATTAAAACAGCATGGTTTGGTATTAAAGACAGACCCTTAGATCAATGAAATAGACTTGATTATCTGGAGGTAGATCCATAGATTTATGAGAAATAATTTTTTATAAAGGACCAAGAAATATAATGGAACAAGGAAAGCCTCTTCAACAAGTAGTGTTGGAAAAACTTAGAACTGAAAAAAATGAACTCAGATCTCTCCTTAACACCATACATAATCAAATCAAAATTGACCAAAGACCTTGATATCAAACCTGAAGTCATAAGGTACATAGAGGAAAATAGGCAGAACACTGCATGACATTGAATCTAAAGGTATCTTCAAGGACAAAACTCTTACCTTTCTAATATATGTCCTCCCAGTTTCTCCAACTCCTATCTTATTTCTAGTCTTACTTATGCTATGTTACTTGATCAATCTTGACAGAATTTTGAACAACTAAACTTTTCAATAAACCAACTTTGATTTCATTGATCATTTTCCATTAGATGTTTGTATTTTATTTTCTTTCTCTACACTTTGATTATTTTACCACCACCACCACCACTACCCCTCCCCCAGCCTTTTAGGATTCTTTTTTTTCTTTCTCTAACTTCTACCATTTATTTTTCTCAGTACTTTTGTTTTGTTTTGTTTTGTTTTGTTTTTTTTGGGGGGGAGTCACACCTGGCAGCACAGGGGTTACTCCTGGCTCTAGGCTCAGAAATCGCTCCTGGCAGGCTCAGGGGACCACATGGGATACCGGGATTCTAACGACCATCCTTCTGTATGCAAGGCAAATGCTTTACCTCCATGCTATCTCTCCGGCCCCAGTATACGCACTTTTGAACATAGTTTTCTTTCTAAGCATCAGCTAGGCTGTAGCTTATAGCTAAAGCCCATTGACTTTTCTCTGATATTTAATATTAGCCCTCTGCCACCTTTAGTATATTTACCTACACAGAGACACACACACGAACGCACACGTCTTTACAAGCTAAGCGCAAAAATGTATAAATTTTGAATTTGCAAAGTGATTCTAAAAGTGAGGCACCACTGAAAGGATCATGCCCCTGATGATCCCTGCAGCCAGGGCTGAGTGTATGTGGATGGGGATGGCAGAGATATATGATGGAATGCAAGAGCCTATAAGGTTACAGCAAAAATATGGTTGTAGACAACCATGGAGTAAAACCTTGGAAGAAATAATCCTACCAAAACTTAGCATTCACGACTGTGAGAAAATGAATGTTCAAGTCACCCAATCTGGAATTTTTTATCACTCTAGAAAACTGATACAGGCTGTTTAAGACAAGGTAAAAGTAAAAAGAGCTGAGCTCTTACATAAATTAACTAAATTTTGGGCTCAGGGTGTGGTTTAGTGCTAAAGCACTTGTCCTGGGTTTGGTTCATCCTCACCATCTCCACTCTCTCACCACCACTACCACCTACCCTTTACCTTGTCTGCAGGAAAAAAATAGTAATGAATTTAAAATTCAAAAACAATACAACAAGAGATTATTTGATGGTTTTCAAGTAAAAGTAGAACAGAGTAGAGAGAACACAAAATAGTTGGGGTCTGGAAGAGTATTTTAAAAAAGCATCTTGTGCTTGACTTCAGAAGGCATGTTTGAGTCTGCCTTTCAGAGACAAATAATTTTTGAGACCAGAGTAATAGCACAGTCAGCAGGGCATTTACATTACATCTGGCTGACCAGGGTTTGATGATCCCCAGCCTCCCATATTGTCCCCGAGCTTGCCAGAAGTGAATTCTGAGTTCAGAGCCAGGAGTAACCCCTGAGTACTATTGGGTGTGGCTCCAAGGACTCCCACCTCCCAAATTTCTAATTTCAGAGACAAATAATTTTAGATTCAATTTTAAAGAATAGCATTTGGTGAGTTTGGGCAAGTGTACATAGCCAGTTCAAAGCATGGGACATTTTCATCAACCCAAAGTGTCGCCTACCTGGCCATTCCCAAAGTCTCTCTCCTATTCAGCTACTATTTACTTGACTTCCCTGTTGTTTAGATGTGTCTTTTCTAAATTTCATGTTACCAAGTCATACAGTACATTTGTATTTTGGATTTGTATTTTGTTCTTTCATTTAATATAATATTTGAAAATTAATCCATATTATTGTGGTTATCAGAAAGCCACCTCAGTATTCTTATCACATTGTCCAATATTATATGAAATATAGTGATTTTTGTTAATTCATATGTTAATAAAAATTGGGACTGTATTCAAGCTTTTGCCTACAGAAAATAAAGCAAGTGTAAGTAAATGTGCAACTCTTTGTGTAGATGTTATTTCATTTCCTTTTTGTACCTTTATCTAGATATAGAATTCTTCTCATTGCTGGTGCCCATATATATTTATTCTAATAAGAAGTGACCCACAATGTGACTGAAAACCTTGCTCCCAGCAGTACTATATGACTGTTTTAGGTGCTTCATATATACCCCTGTATTTGGGGTTGTGGGAATTTTAATTTTAGCCATTCAACTGAGGCTGTAGTGGTTTCATTGTAAATGAAACTGACACTTTTCTAATAATTAATGCTATTGATCATTGTTTCCTAAGCTTATAAATCATTTGTATTTTTCCTTTGGTAAAGTGTCAGTTCGCATCTCTGGCTTTTATTCTATTAGCTTGTCTTCTTATGAATTGATGGGTTTCTTTTTTAGAATATATAAATTAATTTTACATGTATGCTTTACATGTAGTAATTACATTCATTTCATCAGTGATTTCTGTCTTCAGTTTATTAATAATATATCTCAAATAATGGCTCAAGAGCGATGTTCTTGTAGTTTTACGGATTTTATATTGAAGTTTATGTAAAATAATTTTTTATTACAAGGTCATAAAATTTTTACTTATATATTTCTCCAAACTGTTTAGAGCTTAAGCATTTATGTTTGACAGTTAGCCATTTAAAAGTGTGTGTGTGTGTGTGTGTGTGTGTGTGTGTGTGTGTGTGTGTGTGTGTGTGTATACATAGCATAAAATAATCAAGTAACTTTTTTTTTCTGGAGTTAGAGATATTGAACAGGGTTTTAAGGTACTTTTTTTTGCATACACCTGACCCAACTTTGGTCCTGCTCTTCTTTTTTTTGTTGCTTGTTTGTTTTTTTAGGAGTCACACCAGGCGACTCCCTGGGGTTCTTTCTGGTTCTTCAGCCAGGAGTTAAGTTCGGTGGACCATCTGGAATGTCGGGATTCAATGGTCCCTGGTCTTCTAACCACCACCAGGAATGACTCGAGCACAGAGCCAGGAGTAAATCCTGAACATTGCTGGGTGTAGCCCCCAAACAAAATTAATTTTCCCTTAATATTTAGTAAAGATGATACAATTCGTTTAAAACCCTATTTTTCTCCTGTAGATTTTTTTTGGTTATTGGTGATTTTTGTTGGTTGTTATAAGCTTTTATGGACTGACTGCTTTTTCTTCTAGTTATGTCTTTCCTCCTGCCTTTTAAAAAAGCTATCTACTAATTTTATGTTGTTTGGGATGTTATAAAGTTTATATCATTGAGAAAATTGGTTTTCATTTTTGTTTCTCAAGAACAAGCTTTTCAAGTCTTGTTTTTAGGCAGCATGCAAGCAAATGACCTCCCTGTTGTATTATTGCTCCAGTCCCCAAAAAGTTGTCACCTTTTTCTCTTTCTCTGAGTGATGAATGAGAATCTCTAGCACAGCCCTGAGGAAGTTCTGGTACCTACCCAGCTTATGACTTTCCAATTAGTCTCTTGCTTCAGTTTATAGAATTTATCAGATGCATAAACAGATGCTTATTTGCAAGACTTACTTAAACATTTTCCACTCGGTACCACTTTTCCCCTGAGAAGTGCCACAGGACTGAATGTGACTGCAAATTCCTCAGCTTCATGACATGATTGATGTTCTTAGAGATAAGGTAGCAGCTCAATACTTACTTAATAATTTACTGTTAGATTTTATAAAGAGCATATATATTTACAATGAACATGGGTATGACTGAATACAACAGATCAGCGCTATGACATCTACTTCATAATATCAGAATAATAACTTGATCTTGTTCCATAAGCAATAATTAAAATTATTAAAATTAAACCATATTAAAATAGAAACACTTATAGCAACATTTTTCTTTTTAAATCAAAATTTCTTTTAATTTGTTTTATGTAAAGAACCAATAATAGGAGCCGACGCTGTAGTACAGTGGTCTACAAGGTTTGCCTTGCACAAGGCCAATTCAGGAGGAACCTTGGTTAGATCCCTGATGTCCCATATGGTCCCCCGAGCCAGAAGCAATTTCTCAGTGCATAGCCAGGAGTAACCCCTGAGCGTCACAAAATGTAACCCAAAAAAGCAAAAACAAAAAATAAAATACAAAAACAAAATTGATAGTTGAGTTTCTAGACATATGCTATCTCAATACCAATCCCACCACCAGTATCAACTTTCTTCACCAATGCTCCTATATTGTCACACCCTCTTCCTCCACCTCTTGGCTGCCACCTGAGCAGGCAGGCACATTACAAGTTTACAAGTTTTGTGGCTACAGTTTAGATGTTATGTTTTCAGTGTTGTTGAGTCAATGCTTTGAATGTACAACTATATCACTTTCACACTCCCTCAATATAACTGAGGCCCCAACCTCTTTTCCCTCATTACTTCTATTTCTTTTCTTTTTCCTTTCTGCTTTTATTGTTTTTTTTTCTCTGTCCTTTTCCTCCTTAACTCTGGGATTAAAGGTGAACCAGGCATCCTCCCTTTTCTACATTACATTTCCTTATTCAGTTATTCTCTATACCACAGACATATGAGATCATCCTGCATTTGTCTTTATTCTGGCTTGCTTCCCATTCCAACCAGATTGCAACAAATTGCATGATTTCCTTGCAGCTTCATAGAATTCAACTGTGTATATGTATCAATCTTCATAATAAATTCATCTATCTTTGGACACCTAGGTTGCTGCAATATCTTAACTACTTTGCCAAGTACAGCAATAAATAATGGTGGGCACACCTTCTTCTTCTTTTTTTTTTTTATTTAAACACCTTGATTACATACATGATTGTGTTTGGGTTTCAGTCATGTAAAGAACACCACCCATCACCAGTGTAACATTCCCATCACCAATGTCCCAAGTCTCCCTCCTCCCCGCCTGACCCCTGCCTGTACTCTAAACAGGCTCTCCATTTCCCTCATACATTCTCATTATTAGGACAGTTCAAAATGTAGTTATTTCTCTAACTAAACTCATCACTCTTTGTGGTGAGCTTCCTGAGGTGAGCTGGAACTCCTATCTCTTTCTTAAGTGATTTAAAGTTATCATGACATGTATCTCCTGTGTTTTTTGTTAATTCTATTCCTAGACACTTAATGTTTTTGGATACTTATATATAAATAATATATATATATATATATATATATATATATATATATATATACATTGGGGGTCATACGCAGCAGCACTCAGGGGTTATTCCTGGCTCTACTAGGCTCAGAAATCGCTCCTGGAAGGCTCAGGGGACCATATGGGATGCCTGGATTTGAACCACTGTCCTTCTGCATAAAAGGGAAACGCTTTACCTCCATGCTATCTCTCCGGCCCCTACTTATATATTTTAAATGAGATATACTCCTTGATTTCTTTCTCTTTTGATTCTATTTTTGTATATGAAATTGCAATCAATTTTTGTGCATTTACATTATAGCTGGCTACTAATAGCAATTATTTTTTATTTCAGATACTAAGACAATCCTGCAAGTAAATTCTAAACTTGTAACACATAATTTTTTTCTTAAAAATGTGTAAGCTATATTAAAAATGTATAAAATATAAAATTAAATTTCACCCTTTACTAAGAGAAAATACTTTTCTCTTTGCAAGCATTAATATTAGCATAGAACAAGAATAATTTTAAGAAAATCTAGCTCTATTACTTATCTACAATATATGTTCTAGAAAGCAGGGATTTGTTTTTTAATAATAGGATGACAGCAAGATTAACTGGGTATACTAATTCAGGAAATGTTATCAATTTATAATGTAATGAATTCTGTATCTAAAAGGTAGTCCTTGCTAATTGATTCATGCAGTGAGATGGTAGATATTTAATTTATGCTTAGAGAAGTTGCATTGACAAGGTTAAGTTTATTTGCTTGTTGGTCAACTTGTATTTAATAATTGAATTCAAATATTGGAGTGATTCTGAGATCTAATTATTATGCTACAGAAACACAATAAGCCAGGCAGACTCAGCCTTCATATTTTATGTAATATAATAATTTACATTAAAAACAATAAGTTTGGGGCCGGGTAGGTGGCGCTGGAGGTAAGGTGTCTGCCTTGCAAGCGCTAGCATGAGATGGACCACGGTTCGATCCCCCGGCGTCCCATATGGTCCCCCCAAGCCAGGGGCGATTTCTGAGCACATAGCCAGGAGTAACCCCTGAGCGTCAAATGGGTGTGGCCCAAAAACAAAAAACAAAAAAAAAAACCAAAAAAAAAACAATAAGTTTATGATACATCATCTGACTTGCCTAGAAAAATCTATTCTAGTTTTCATGCTTATCTATTTCTGACTACAATCAAAAACATAAAAATTTTAAATGCATAAGACTAAAATTACTCCTTATCAAAATGCAAATACATGCCTATAATTATAGAAAAATGGTATCATAATAATAGAAATCCTCAAAAGGATTCAAATATGACATTTGCTATTTCTATTTAAATAGCATTTAGAGAGTAGTCTTTGAATGTTACCTGTGTACTGAGTTCAAAGTTTTGGACTCTGACAAATAGCTCTCTGAAATGAGATACAAGACAGAGAGGCACATGAGGTTGCTTTTCCTTTCAGTTTGCTGGAATCTGAACCAAGGTCAACAGTAATTCTTTAATCAGTGTGGGATGCATTCTAGTCTGAGGCAGGGCAGGTTACTGCTCCAGAAATCTCTTCTTCAAGGAGCTAACAGCAATGTGAGTGCAAAGATAGTTGAGTCTTTCAGTGATAAGGAAAAGTAGCCATTCATCTGTAAGTGAACACTCATGAACCTTTTCTTTCAAGAATAGGAAGGCATACAGACATTTTCATGGCTTGTGGTCCCTCCTGCAAGAAACCTAGAAAGATATTTCTGAACAAAGAAATAATGATTCTGGAGGAAGGACAAAGGTCAGAGAATGACTGAGATCTGGGATCACCAAAGTGCTAACCATAAAGGCAGTGTTTCAACATGAGAAGTGCTTTGCTGAAATTCTAGGGAAACCTGGATATTTTTGTTTTACATCCCAAGTCTCAAGAAAATCACTCGAACTTCTTAAGAAAATTGAGAAGCATGTACTTCCTCTGTGATGTTTAGTGTTTGATCCTCCAAGAATTCCCTGAGGCCAGGTAGACAGTGGAGTCAGGAAGAGCTGGAGTATGGGAGAGACAGCCCCACGTCCAGCAATCTTGCGTATAATGCACCATGTTTTTTAAAAATGTGTGCTTTGTGGCCTGTTTTCTGCCAATAAGGAGTCCTTGCGAAGCTGGAGCTGTGGCATGGAGTGGTAAGGCATCTGCCTTGCCCTCGCTAGCCTAGGATGGACCCTGGTTTGATCCCCGGGCGTCCCATGCCCCCCCAAGCCAGGAGCGACTTCTGAGCGCATAGCCAGGAATAACCCCTGAATGTCACCGGGTGTGGCCCCCCAAAACAAAACAAAAATAAACAAACAAAAAAGATTCCTTGCAAATAAGATTAAGGGCTTAGACACAACACATGTCCAATAGACCCTTATGGTAATATTCTACAAAATGACAAGTTTTATTAGCAAAATCCATTTCTAAATTGGCAACATTGACATGTGATTCTGTGATGTTCTACGCTAGAAAATTTAAATGTTACATTTTCAGAGAAGACTACCAAATAATTCTTGCTGTTTCGTACTGGTTGAGTGGTCACTGTGACCATCTATAAGGAAAATGTAAAGAAAAGATGTGGTTGTTGAATATAGTTGTGGACTGTTATGTGAAACAGAAACTGATCTGTCCTCCAAATTAAAAATGTTTCATAGATATTAATAGCAAAACTAGAAACCAAGACAATTTTTAATCACTATATTCATTTTAATCATAAAAGGATGCGAGTATATGATGTATATGATAAATATATGTATATGTATGTATATTTCTTTATTCCCTTCCTTTTATGGTAATTATTGTTTATAACTTTTATAATTACATTGAACTTTAGGTTTCTCTTTAAATTCATCCTTTACAAATAGAATCACATCATGCATTAGTGATTTAGCATAGGAATTTGGGAGAGGCACATTTGTCTCTCATCCTGCTTTCCAAATTCAGGTCTCTCCCTACCCATGCTTTTAATATCCTCATTCAATAGTTCCCAAATCCTCCATTAATTGTAGCATTAGTTCTAACTCTATGGTTTTATCTAAATATCAGCTAACTCAGGTATAGGTGAGACTCCAGGTCTGAGTCATCCTGAGACAAGACTTTTTTCTGTCTATGAATGTGTGAAACCAACACAATGTATGTGCTTTTGAAGTACAGTGTTGGCACTGGCTTAGGACAGAAAGTCTCTTTCCTAAAGAGAGAGATTACAAAGTCAAAAGGGCTATGGGAACCAAGCCAGAAGGAAACCTAGTTAGACTGATTTAATTTGTTTTCAACTTGTTCTTTAGATCTTTTAAAAATGATTTTTGTTTATTGTTTTGGGGCTATACCTGGAAATACTCAGGAGTTACTTCTAGCTCAGTACTCAGTAATTACTCCTTGTAGATCTTTGAGGATCATATGGGATGTCAGAGATCGACCTATAGTTGTCCTCATGCAAATCAAACACCTTACCCACTGCTCTATTGCTCTATCCCAGGGGTCTCAAACTCGCGGCCCGCGGGCCGTTTGCGGCCCTCCGTACAACATTTTGTGGCCCACGACCGGCCTTCAAATATTGCAGTATTCGCGATTATTTGCTTACTGATTAATCGCAATAAAAATCGCATTAGTAAGAAAAAAATCACATTAAACATTCGCATACCCCGAGCAGTTCCGTTAAATGTTTAATGCGATATTTTGCAATTTTTTTTCTTACTAATGCAATTTTTTATTGCGAAGGTAAGCGAAATCCCTTATGCGGCCCTGCCTCACTCCGACTTTGCCTCCTGCGACCCCCAGGTAAATTGAGTTTGAGACCCCTGCTCTATCCCCATTTCCCATTATTTCTTAAGGATAGAACATTCCACTTGGATGCCATGCTTGGCCCTCACCTTGCTTTGGTATAACTCTGGGTGGCAGCACTTTGCCTCAGGAGCTGGGTGATGCCCAGATCCCTGAAATGCTGGCTAATGACCTCCTGAATCATTGAAAAGGTGAGGAAGACAGGCATCTTTGCCCTTTGAAAAGGAGGAGGAAGCCATCCCAGTTTGTGGAAGTAGAAATCCTGCTGACTTCTGGGTGCCCCAAGCCCATTCTTTTCTCCTCTAGAACAATAGTGCATTTGGCTGCCATCTCACTCAGGGATGTATCCCATTGAGTCAGAATTCTGACAAGCTTCTTTCAGTTCAACCTGCATTTATGTTCACCTCAGCATGGTTCCTGCTAGGACTTCTCATCCCAACTCCTGGATTCTGATGAGATAGCTGATTATACCCATGAGTCACACTCATGATAACTTTCTCAAGTGATTCCTGGTTTTCATTTTTATGCATGTGCAATCTGAATAGGCCAAGAATTATTTTAGTTCTCTACATTCTGGTTCCTCATATGCTTAATAATTTCTTTCATTGGTTCCTCTCTTTTATTTTTGTACTAGGCAGTCAGGAAAAAAAAAATCAAGTTTGTATCTTAGAAGTTTCCTCAATTAAATCTCCATAGTTATCACTTTTTGGTTTTATTTTTTCACAAATATTTTAGTTCTATTTTAAACCAAATTTGGTAAACATCTTAACTATTTTGTCTTCTCACTATTCTATCAAATCCAGTCTCTCAGAATGGGAGGGGACATGGTAGAAAGGTAAAATTACCAAGAGTGCAGCATTGCTGTGCCCTAAACAACACGATGAAATACCATGATGGTGAAAATCATTCTTAAGTTCATGGTTGGCAGTTTGGGTGTGGGATAGTTGCATATAGAGAAGATGGTCTATATTTTATCTTTCTTACTTAGAACAAAACACTTAGCATGAAGAAAGTAGTCCAGAATAATCACTATAATTTAATTGATCCCCCAAGACACTGGTGACATACTGAAGAACAACTTCAGCCTCTTGGTTGACAAACTGAACATCTAGCAGTGATTATAGTCTGGTTACTTTGGTGAATGAAGGACTAACCATATTGTTGAGCCTCCAATTCTGTCACAGTGGTCACCAACTTAGTTGCCCAATTTTATCTCATGGATTCTTTATGTAAGTTGGAATGTGAGGGTTAACTGGGGAAAAAGCTGGAGAGATCTCACCAGAAAAGGTTATTTTATCCATTCAATAACTGATACCATCCTCTCCTAAGATAATCCTTTGGTCAGTAAACACCTTGAATATAAAAACTGTCTCCTTAAAAATATTTTTTTCAGAAAAGTCTACTCACCTCTTTCCAGTCTTTCTTGTTGTCCATTTTCCATTATTGCTTGCTCACTAACACATCATCTCTTCCAGAATTTTAGTGGCAATACTATCCAATATTTCTCATTGTGTACATAAATATCTCTTATAAACATGTATCTATCATGTAATTGAATTTTCTCACTGCCCATAGAAGACAATGCCACATAGTCTGAGATTATATCTGATCCTCAAGCTAAACTGTGACTTAATCAGGTTTGTCTTTGAAGAATCTTGGAGGCTTAAAGCAACAAATATTTATGCTTCATGTTCCTTGTCCCTAATGTGTTATTTCTAAGATTATTTCTATTATTTATTATATTCATTATTATTTAATGTATTATTTCTAAGTCTGCTTCTCAGGAATGTAGGCTGAGGGAAAACTTGCACATGACTTCAGGTTAAAAGAAAATAATTTTTTTTCTTGTACTCAGAATTAGTGGAGCTCTAGATACTGATGTACTTCAGTATTGTCTTCCTTCAGGGCGTAAGATTTGACATTCAAATTCATCTCCATCTTCTCATCACTCAGGTCCCATGCATCTCCAGCCAGAGCAGCAATAAAGTGGTTATAACCCCAGTATAAATTTTTCTACAGTCAAAAGTCATGACTCTAATAAATATAAGTCCCTATTGTAGAAAATTTAAAGGTAACCATGACTTTGAGTTGGATGAAGGCTGTTGAATTATGGAACTAGAAAAAATACACAGCTTAGATAGAATCATGTGTAACCTCTTTTAAGAGTTTAGGCTTGGCTAAACTCATCCCACAAAGAAAACAGTTGAATGCACTTCTTGTTCACAAATATATAACATATTTCTTTTGTATTTGTATTATAGTTTTTCTACGGATTTATTGGTTGATTTTTAAAAAATAATTTCTTCATTTAAACTCCATGTTTACAAACATAATTGTGGTTGGGTTTCAGTCACAACAAGAACACCTCCTTTCACCCATGCAACTTTCTCATCACAAATGGCCCCATCTCTTCTCTCCCCTCCCCCTGTATTCGAGGACAGATTTTCTACATCTCTCACTCACTGACATTATTCACTCATTACTATCACTGTTATGATAGTTCTCAGCAGAGTTATTTCTCTAACTGCACTCACCACTCTTTGTGGTGAGCTTCATATCTTATTGGTTGATTATGAGGCCATACTTGGAGGTGTTTAGTGATTACTCCTGGCTTTATACTTAAGACTGACTCCTGATATTGCTTAGAGAACCATAGATGTACCTAGAATTTGAACTGGAGTTGAATTTATGCAAGACAAGCTTCTGTACTATCTCCCCAGCCCACAGAGTTTGATTTTTACTGGTATTGTGTGTGTAAGATAGTAAGACAATAGAAAAAATATATAGATTAATGTGATATCCACTATATACTATTATTATCAACATTTACCAATAATACAAACATATATTATAGAAGTATTCATTGTATCAGAGACTATTAAGTCATAAAGTTGTAGAGTACCATAAAATCTATAGGTATTAGTCTTAGTTTGACTTAAAAGAATCAGAGAAGGTTTTCTGGAGGAGGGAAAAGATTGAAACTACACCTTCAGGGATTTCTCAAGGACAAACTGTTACAAAGATTTGCAGAGAGAAATTTCAAAGAAAACTCCTTTTTAAAAAAGAAAAATCGCACAACAAAACAAAAAGTTTAAGGTTTTTACAAGAAGCTAAATGAGATTTTATATTTGAAGGTGAGATGCAGTAGTGTGGGTTAAAACAAAAGAATTGAAATAGAGTGTATATTGCAGATAGATCTTGAACTTAAATAAAGTTATTATTATCATTATCATTATGTCTTTTGCCTTTTTTGTTGTTGTTGTTTTTTTTTTTGCTTAGTATGAGAAGATAAAATTTGTCAACTAAATGGGTACTGGATTGTTCCAGGGGCTAGAATCAGGATGAGGAGGTCATTTTTATTTTAAAAGAAAAGGTGCTTACCACTTAGACCTGGCTGACTGCATGGAGAGAAAGAGCAGATTCCAATGCTATCAGTGACAGAAAATATGTTCCACATCATGCTATGTGTACCTCTGGAGATGAGCCTGGAGAGTGGAGAGCTTAAAGAGCCAGGCATATAAATCTATTTTTAGTTTTTATGCATCTAAAATTCTCACTAGTTGATATAATTCTGAGCCTGGATTTTAGATACCGTATTTTCTGGCATATAAGACAACTTTTGAAACAAACAAAAAAAGTCAACCGAAAATCGGGGGTCGTCTTATACGCACCGAGTATATTCCGAAAAATGTTTCAATATGCCGCTAAACGAGAATTGTCTGAATATTGCCACAAAACGAAATTTCCAAATCGATCCTGCACCAATCACTGCAAGGCTGCTCGGACCGCCTCTCTAACTCAGCCAATCCAAGCAGGCTTTTGATGCATGCAAATTGGACAATGTTCTGGACCCGTATCTACACTGTAAAAAGCCTTCTCAGATTGGCCAGAGTCAGAGAGAAAGTCTATTACAGCATAACCTTTGACCTTTGCTTGTTGTGATTGGCTCACTGTGGTACATGAGCACAGGAACACATGCAGCACATACAGCACAGGAACGTTCTGTCTGATACAGTGAACATAGGCCTAAACCTATGTTTTAACTGCAAAATTAGGGCGTCGTCTTATACTCCCGGTCATCTTATACGCCGGAAAATACGGTAATAAGCATGGAGTGAGACTGGGATTTGACCCCATTTAGGGTTAGGCGGGTCATGGAGTGAATATCAAAATTTAGGAAGAGTTCTTGGAAGGCAAAATGATTGATCTTGAACAGTGCTTGTTTAAAAATTCAGTGCTGTTTTTCATTTTTTTGTTTAGGGGCCACACCTGGTGGTGTTTGGGATTTTTCCTGACTCTACATTCAGGGTTCATTTCTGTCAGGACCATATGGGATGTTGGTGATCAAACCTCGGTTAGCCACAAGCAAAGAAAATGCCCTACCAGTGTGTGTTATCACTTTATCATCAAACAACCCACTGTTGGATCCAGAAAAATACCCACCTGGTTTGCTGCTCTCTTCGTGAGCAAGCTCTATTTCTGTAAGGTACTGACTGCAGTAGTACTAATGCTAGAGCAGAGTTAGTCCCACAGAAGGTCAGAATTTTGCCTTCTTATGATAGTTCTCAGTGTAGTTATTTCTCTAACTGCATTCATCACTCTTTGTGGTGAGCTTCATGTCGTGAATTGGACGATCCAGCCCTCCTCTATTTTGTCTCTGAGAATTATTGCCAAAATGTCTTGCATTTTTTTTTTAAACCCATAGATGAGTGAGACTGTTCTGTGTCTATCTCTCTCCCTCTGACTTATTTTACTCAGCATGATAGATTCCATGTACATCCATGTATAGGAAAATTTCATGACTTCATCCCTCCTGATGGCCGCATAATATTCCATTGTATATATGTACCATAGTTGTGGGGCGGAGGGGGTGAGGAGGAGGTAAATTTGGGACATTGGTGGTGGGAATGTTGCGCTGGTGAAGAGGGTGTTCTCTACATGACTGAAACCCAACTACAATCATATTTGTAATCAAGGTGTTTAAATAAAAATATTAATTAAAAATGATGATACATGCACTTTTAAAAGGGTATGGTTTATGCTTTGTGAATTATATCTAAATTATTCAAGGGATAAAAATAAGTCTTCTATAGCTTATATAAATAATAATAATATTTACTCATAGTATAAATTGAGAGGGGTCATGAAAAATTTTCCAGTGTTAATTCTTTATTATCTTGGTTTCCTATATGTATAAACAAAATTATTTAGACTATAATTTTAAGATTTGTGTACTTTGTATTATGGCATAACATGTTTTTTTTAAAATAAATTAAAAACTAATAATTTAGAATTAAAAAAGAAAAGAATTTTGCCTTCAAGGTTGCTTGGCCATGTTGGCTTCTCAGTGATGGAGTTCTGGGAAGAAGGAAACTTCCTTTTTTTTCTCTGCATTTGATTTATGTATACTTTAAAAAATATCTTTATGCAAGTACTATGATTACAATCATGATTGTAGTTTTTTAAGTAATAAAAAGTACAACCTCCTTTACTAGTGCAACTTTCCCACCACCAATGCCCCCTATCTCCTCTTTTCCTACCCCCTGCCTGTCTTTGAGACAAGCATTCTATTTCTCTCACTACCATTATCATGATAGTTGTTGGTTGTAGTTATTTCTCTAATTGCACTCACCAATCTGAGTGGTAAGCTTCATATCTTGGGCTGGTCTTTCTGGCCCTCATCTCTATTGTCTCTGAGTATTATCACCATACTGTCTTTTATTTTTCTTATATCCCACAGATAAGTGAGACAATTGTCAGTCTATCTCTCTCCCTCTGACTCATTTCACTCAGCATAATAGTTTCCATGTCCATCCATGTATAAAAACTTTAATGACTTCATTTTTCCTGATAGCTGCATAATATTCCATTGTGTATATGTACCATAGTATCTTTAGCTACTCATCTGTTGTCAGACATCTGGGTTGTTTCCAGATTCTGGTTATTGTAAATTGAGCTGCAATGAACATAGGCACATAGAGGGCATTTTGTATTGTGATTTTGTGTTCCTAAGGAAATACTCCTAGGAATGGTGTTGCTGGATCACAGGGGAAGTCAATTTTCAGTTTTGAGGACTATCCATATTGTTTTCAGAAAGGCTAGACTAGACAGCATTCCCATGAGCAGTGAATGAGAGTTTCTTTCTTCCCATATTCCTTCCAGCATGGATTGTTCTTACTTTTTGTAATGTATGCCAATCTTTGTGGTGTAAGATGGTACCTCATTACCTCACATTGTTTTGATTTGCATCTCCCTCATGATTAGTGATGTAGAACATTTTTTCATGTATTTTTTGGCCATCTGTATTCCTTGTGGAACTGTTTATTCATTGCTTCTCCACATTATTGATGGGATTAGATGTTTTCTTCTTGTTAAGTATTGTCAATAGCTTGTATATCAGATATTAGCCCCTTATCTGATGGGTATTCCTTGCCCCATTTTGCATTTATTGCCCCTTTATCAAAGATTTTATATCTTGGGAACAATGTCTAAATATTTAAGAACAATAAATGCCCACAAATAGCTAAAGCAACCCTTAGTAAAAAGATGGAAGGTATCACTTTACCCAACTTTAAATAAAGCAGCATGGTATTAGAATAAAGATAGACCCTCAGATCAATAAAACTTTCTTTTGTGGGGACACACCCAGTGATGCTCAGGAGTTACTTTTGGCTAAGCACTCAGAAATCGCTTCTGGCTTGGGGAACCATATGAGATGCCAGGGAATCAAACCAGGATTCATCCTAGGCTAACGCGGGCAAGGCAGATAGATGCCTTACCGCTTGTGCCACTGCTCCAGCCCCAATAAAACTTTCTTAATTTTCTTTTTATTTTTTGACTACATCCAGCAATGCTCAGGGCTCCTGGCTCTGCACTCAGGAATTACTTGTGATAGTACTCAGGGGGCCCATCTAGGATGCTGTGGATCTAACCCCAATACGCCATGTGCAAGGCAATATCTCTACCTGATGTAGTAGGGGTCTGTTCCCAAAGGACAGGACATTTCTTCTCTGCTGATCATCAAGGTAGGTTTCATTGGGATCATTTTCAGTGGCTCTACAAGTGGGTTGTCATACTTATTTCTCTGAATCATATATAAGTAATACCATAGATGTATATACATATTACATATGTAATATAGGTCTGACTGGATCAGAGTTTCAGTCTTGGCTCTACTGTTTACTGTCATGACACATTGGGTCAGTTCTTTGTGACTCAGTTCTCTTACATTTAGGATGAGTGAGAGCAGTTATTCCACTTGTATGATTTGATTGAAGAGGTCTTGAATTTTTAAAGAAGCTTTTTAAGAAGTATAAACAATCATAACTCTTACTGATCTTCTGCTTTCATGTGGGCTTAAAGGTAGGAATCAAGGAAGTTGATGGCAGATAAATATGAAAGATGGCATCTGTTTGTTTTCCTCTGTGAGCACTGCAGGAAATGAGAGATTGGTGGTTGCCATACTGAATGTGCTCATTTTTCTAGATAGTCATGTGTTAAATAGTTCAGTGCCTTCAAGGTGTGGCACTGTGTATGCCCCTGTGATTCAAGATCCAGAAATGCCCCTAAAAATGCCATGTGCTTTACCATCTTTAGAGGTTACCATTCAGATCGGGAGATCGCAGTTTGTGAATCTGAAAGTCAAGCTATGGTTAATGCAACTGACTTGTCCATCTAGGATTGGCCACACTTGAAACACTGATCCATATTCTACATAGCCCACTCAAAGTTTTCCTTCATGGGGAACCCTTGTATCTTTCCTTTATATTTAATAATTGAGAGATCTATCCATGATTACAGTAGGCTCAGTCCCTTTTGTATGGCACTTAAATTCCACATAGAAGGAATGGATAGAGTGTAGACAGTTTAATACAAACAATTTGCATCTGTTTTCTGGAAATAGAACTTTTTTTCTGTTGGGAGTGGGGAGAGTTGGTCCACAAACAGCAGTGCTCAGGGGATAATTCTGGTTCTGTGCTCAAGAATCACTCTGGCAGTGACTGGGATACCATATGTGTGCAAGTAATTGAACTAGGATCCATTGAATGCTAGAAAGGCAAACACCTTAATACTACCAAATATCTAACCTGATTGATAATGTTTTAGTTTACTTAAATTTTTGACCAACCATAAATAGCCTAGTTAGTACACACACACACACACACACACACACACACACACACACACACACACACACCATTTTTGTTTGCTGCTCCCTTATCTCTCAGTTGTTTCCCTACACTTCAAGTCTATAATAAATTGACAACCATCTGGTCCAAATTTTTTCTTCTATAGATGTGATAACTGAAGTCCATAAAATTAAAGGTATGTAGCTTCAGGGTCAGGCTCTGAATGTTGAAGATTACTTGTACAAATTTCTTCTAAAAATAGGGGAAAGGAAATAAATTGTTTTCCCACCTGCAACCCCCTACTGCAGTGTACAATTTTTTTGAATCTTGGATTGTCCATCGATGTTAATTTTTAATGTATTTATGTATATAATACACAGGGTTTACACTATTGAGAAATGACTTTGGTATGAGCTATAGTAAAAATCAACATAGTTGTGGATTAAATAAAATAGAAATTGGTTTTTCTCTTTGGCGCCAGAAATACACAGCCAGGCTCAGCCGCACAGACAGGCGGTGTCTCTCTTTCTGTTTCCAGGTCCTCTAGTTTACCCCTTATTGCCTCTTGTTTGGGTCTCAGGCCCCCAGCTCTGAGTGGAGCCTTCTCTATCATCTCTGTATTAGTCAATGAGCTAGTGGAAAGAGAAGTCACAGCCAAGGATGATGAGATTCAGCAGGTGTGAGAAGAAAAGCAGGTCTTGGAGGAGAGAAACAGTTAGGGAGTGGGGGTGGGAGCAGACTTTCCTAGTAGTAGGCCAATGTGCTACCCTTTGTTCTCTGCAATGTTGGCTCAGCGGTGGCTTAAAGTAGAAGCAGCAGCTGAGAAGAAAGAACAAACATTTCATGATCCATTTTGTGTGTGTTAATGTGTCTAGGCTGTCATTCAAACAATAGCTAACCTCAAGGCCCAGAGCAATAGTATAGCAGTTAGGGTGTTTCCCTTGCCCCAAACCTGCCAGGAATGATCCCTGAGCATGGAACCAGGAGAAAGCCCTGAGTTTACTGGCTGTGGTCCCAATCCTAAAAGCTAACTTTGGCATTGCTGGAAGGGTGTTTTATAAACCAAAATCCTGGAACTAGCAATCTTTGAAGAAGAACTCTTGCACTGGATAATGAGGGTGGGTTTGATGCAGCCCTTTAGAGCCAGAATTAAGGCTTCACAGGAGAAAAAAAAAATGGCTAAGAGAAAAATGTCCACCTGCTTTCCTGGAGGATGGCTGGATGAAGTTGGGGCTTGCTTAGCTGAGCTCCAGGGCTTGTGATCATTCTCTTCAGAGGTTTCTCCTTTTTGTCTTTCTTTTTTTTTATATTTGGGACACACATGGTGCTCAGGTTGTGTTCTCTGGGATCACTCCTCACATCTTTGGAGGACCATATGGGAGGCTAGAGTTCAAACCCCGTCTGCTGCATGCAAGGTAAGTGCCTATAAATCTGTTCTTACTCTCCAGTCCCAGAAGTGTCTTTTGCTGATTCTGCTTCTTGGTCTGCTGCAGATAGAAGGCTATTCTGGTACCTGGTGGGGTAAAACAGAACCTGCAAGAGTACATTAATGTATTAGATTGCCCCCTATAACTTCCAATGCCAATGCCACTGGTAACCAAGAGGAGCTTGTGGTGAGGACATGCTGAGTCATGAAGCTAAGACTCATTTGGGGGGTTTGGGGACCAATGAGAAGAGCTGCAGCCTCCAGGAGGGTTGCTGAGGCCCCAGTTGCTGTGTCATGCAGACAAATGAGCAAGCAGCTTCCCGTGAGCTCTGCAGCAGTGCCTGGCTCGCCATTGGCCTTGCTATTTCAAACATGGCTGTGGTTTTACTCTTAAACCCTGCATAAACGTCTCTTGAGCCCCTGCATAGAACCTTCTAGGGCAGGGGTTTCCAGGCAACAGGATTCAGCTCTACTCCATTGGCAGAACCAAAGTACCATGTTTGAATATCTTGGGGAAGTTGTCTTGACCTGTTGTATCCTGATGGTTCCCCAATTTTGTTAATAAGCCCCTTATCTTATGGAGTATGGGTGCCCAGAGCATTTTCAACAATTATGGGCACACTGAGGCTATCCCCACCTATGCTTATGAGCCAAATCCAGTGGTTCCGGGATGAAGGCAGGGCTTCCAGCAAGCAAGGCATGTATAAATGTGTTTTACCACTTGCTCCATTTTCCCAGGCTCACAAGGCAGTTTTGTGAGTTTCATAAGCCTGAACATGAAGACCACATCTAGCATTGTGTCTAAAATGCAGGGATTCTCCTCCAAGATCGAGTTCCTACCTCTGAGGGCCCAAATTTTAGTATCTACAAGTCCTAGGGAGCTCTTGATTTTTCAAAATTTCATAGCCTTGGAGAAACCTCCCTGTGCGGTTTTCTGTGGAGAACTTTTAGACAGCACAGACAGGTTGTGGTCAGGCTGCAGTGATGGATTCTTCCCTGGAGTATAATGCTGGCTTGCTGAAGATTTACCTCAGACCTACTTAAAGGCCCTTACGGGGCTGCTGTTATCTCTCTGCAGGGCCAGAGACCCAGTACATTTGCAAAGCCTCAGGGACGGGCTTTACCAGGAGAAGGAAACCAAATTAGGAGGCAAATCCCTGGAGGTAGCTAGATTTGAGATCTTTGTGGATATGAATTCAGCCAAGACAATTCAGGCTCATCTTGTGAAATGATGACATAAGTTAACTATTAAAGGGTATTGATATCTATAAAGCCCAACACAGACAGATACAGTTCCAAGTCTAAGCAATCCCTGCAGATCTTTTCCTTTGGACACACGGGAGCTCAGTATGAGGACTGTTTACAAATGTTAGAGAAGGAGCCAGCATTCAAAGGGCACAATTCCAGAGGCTAGGATCAAGCAAATGTCTGATGGGGAGGGCTTGAGGATAGGCCACTTTTCTAGCCTTTTTTGCTGCATATCCTGCTACATCTCAGGAATCAATTTCTATTTCATTTAATCCACAGCTATGCCCCCCAAAAGAGTGCAGTGACCTCATTTTGGATCATTTGGGGGCCCCTATGTTGGGGTTCAGGCTTGGACAGAGCCCCTTTAGTCTCTGCATCTGGTGAAGGTTCCCTGTTTCTTTGCATTGCTTTCATATAGGGCTTTGTCCTGCAGAGATGGGAGCAGTGTTTTGGGAAGTGATGTTTGAGGAATGAGACCTGGACACAGGGACCTGCTTAGAAAGAACCTTCTAGACTGGTGTGATTACATAGATCTTAGGACACTGCAGATGTTTTTTGCTTATGCTACCAAGATCCCCTGGGGTGGGAACTCTTTAACTATTCTTATTGAGGGTGGGGAGCTGTGTCCAAAGCAGCTGCTGAGAAGGAATGACATATTTTCCACTCCCCTTTGAGTTATTATATTCTTCTTGTTAACCATGTGACAAAGACACAAAAATCCCAACCAGAGTGCAGAAAACCTGAAAGGTGCTAGGAGCTAGGAGAGCCAGGAGGGATTTGCTTGTGGCCAGATATCTGCTAACAAAAGCCTCCTACCTCAGCCCCATTCCCGCATCCTCAGTCCAAGAACAGCGGCCAGCTTGCAATTAATTTCACCTCTTCTCTCCAAGAATTCTCTATGATCCCCAAAATACATTTTTAAAATTATTTTTCGATTTTGCAATACATATATTTATATTTCATTTAAACAATATGATATAATAATATATATAATCTATTTGCAATATAATATATATGCCAGAGACATAAACGGTGGCAAGCCCATTCCAGAAGGCTGGAGACATTGCTACCATTCACAGAATTTATGAAAATCCCCCGTCTCGGGAAAGCTCGGCGGAGCGAGCTCAGCAAGGCTGCAGAGTTCCCTGCAGCAGCCGGCAGCCGAGCTAAAAATAGCGCGGGGCGGGAAGCGCCCTCCGCAGGGGGAGCGGGCGGGAGATCCCCGGCTCCCCCCTCCGCCCGCCCGCCCGCCCGCGCCTCTCCTCTCCTCTCCTCCCGCAGCGCCGGAGCGCGTTCCCGGCCACGTCCACGCCGGGGAAGCCGGCTCCGCGTTAACCCCATCCGCCCCCCGAGGCAGGAGGCAGAGACGCGGCGCCGGGGACCCCAAGCTTGGCGGGATTTCTTTTCCTTTCCTTTTCCCTGCCAACGGGGTGATCCCCGAAAAGGCGGCCTTAAAGCACTGGGGAGTGGGTGGGAGGGATTTCTGTCGCCCCGCATCTCCGCTAGCCACTAGCCCCGAGCTCAGAGTCAAAAAACGTGAGCGTTAAAAGCACCCCAAATTTGGTCTTGGGAATCCTTTGGGCTTTGCTGGGTTGACTCAAGGTCTTTGCCCTAGGGATACTGTGTGTGTGTGTGTGTGTGTGTGTGTGTGTGTGTGTGTGTGTTAGCCTAAAAACAACAGCCATTTATTTTGTAAGGTCAGATTTATAGCTGGCGTGTGTGGGGTGTGTGTGTGTCTGTGTCTGTGTGTGTGTGTCTGTGTCTGTGTTGTCTGTGTGTGTGTTTGTGTGTGTGTGTGTGTGAGCCCCAAAACAACAGCCATTTATTTTGTGTGTAAGGTCAGATTTATAGCTGGCGTGGTGTGTGTGTGTGTGTGTGTGTGTGTGTGTGTGTGTGTGTTCGTGTGTGCGTGTGTGTGTGTGTGCTGGGGAGCGCGCGCGCGTGAGGTTTTGGCGCATGCACACCCCACGGTAGCCTCAAGGTCGGCAAAACCCCGAGCCTCGGAGCCCCCGCCGCCGGGCTCCCCTGCCCACCGAGGACTCTGCGAGGAGGGAGTCCCCGTTCCGCGGGGGCAGGGAGCCCGTGACCCGCGCGTTCAGCCTTCGCACCGCTCCAGCCAGCCGGAGCGCGGGCCAGCGGGAGCGGCTTCTCCAAAGCGGCCCCTCGCTCCTCGCGACCTAGCGCTCGAGTGCAGCGGGGGGAACCCCGGGACGCCCCGCTTGCCCCCCTCCGTCCCCCAGCCCACGCGCGCGCGCCCCCCGGGTTCCAGGCGGCGGCGGCGGCGGCGGCGGCGGCGAGTGCCGGGCGCCCCGGGGCCAGGGAGGAGGGAGCGGCTCGGAGCTCGCCTGGGGAGCCCGGGCTGGCACGGAACTGGGCGCACAGAGGCAGCTGGTCCCCGGCCAGGCCAGGACTCCCCATCCTTCGCCAATGGCCACTGTCCCTCCCGGAGAACCCGCGGTCTTGTTCGGCCTTGGCCTCTGGGAGCACTTCGCCAAGGTGGAACTGGGCACGGCCAGGCCAGGAGGGTTCCTGATGAAGCGCGTCTTCTGCTTGCGGAACCAGCAGGTAAGCAGGCTCCGGAGGGCGCACGCACTGTGGGGTGGGGGTGAGGGGGCACCTGCCCTGTGGGGAGCCCTCGTCCTCCCTCTGCTCCCTAATGAGCTTCCCTTCCCACCTTCTCTGGGTTCCCGACCCCCTTTCTGCTTTCTCATTCCCTGCCCCCGCTCTCGCCAGCCTGCAACAGCAAGATTTCCCGAGTGGAGTGATGCTGGCAGGAAGGAGGGATGCCCTCCAGTTTCAGCTCCCATCTGTTCTTCCCTCTCTCATTTCCGAACACTGATGCCAAAACCTAGCCAGGGCCATGCCACAGTGTCACCTGGAATTTCCCATCACCCCCTGAGGCCTGGGCACCTTCCCTCCTCTCCAGCTCTCCCGGTCTCCAGTCTCCGCAGATTTGGTTCCTCTGCATCCCTCTTTCTCGGGAAAGAGGGTAGCTCCCATTTCCCCACTAGTTCCTGGAAAATCTGAGCCCAAATAAAGGAGACGATGTTGTGACAGCTGGTGCTGCCACATCACCCTGCTGGGGTGATGAATGTGAGGCTGGATGGGGAATCAGTTATTTATTTTAAGGCTTTGCTAAGCACCTCCTCTGTGCTGTGATTTTATTGCTTCATGTGTGGGATTAGCAGACCATTTTATGAACTCCGTGGCTTCCTCAGCCAGGGTTGAGGGGCTGAGGGTGGATCTCCTCGTTTCCTCTCAACTGTGAGACTGAGCATTCAGAAAATCATCCAAGTCAGAGCCTGTGGGGGGGGGGGGAGGGGATGGGGACACCTTAGGTTTAGGCTGTCTTGACCATGGTGCTCTCATGTCCAGGAATATCCTGAGTCGAATCTCACTGCTCTGACACCAGCCAACTTTTCTCCAGGTACTTGCTATGTTTATGGTATTATTCTAAGAAATTTTTTCTTTCAAGCAAAAATGAATTCATAGTACCCCCTAAAGTAGAGCCATCCAGTAGCTAATAACTGGTAAGCTGGGAGTGGAACTCAGAATTGCTCCATTACTCTAACACTCACTGTCCTTAGCTCTGAGACTGCTCCTAGCACTGGTGAAGTAGCCTGCCTGTCATCAACATCTAGGAGCTTGTATTTTAGGTGAGTGTGAGACAGGCCACACAGCAGTAAGGAAAAGAGTCCAATCCAAATACTGCTAGATGCAATGGAGAATAGAAAACAGACTCACTAATGCATAGAGAAGAAGAAACCTTCTCGTGGTACATGGTTTAAGGAAGGGAGTATAAGTGGGGACATTTGAGTCCCTGATGCATCCTAGTGGAAAATGCAAACGGGTAGTGAACATATTGAAGATGGTGATTAACTTTAGTAATTAAAGAAATGTCAATCAAGGCCATAGGGACATAGGCTTTAATCTCCAGCCCATGTGCAGCTCCTCTATCACTGATGAGGCCTCCCAATATCCTCCCTGCCTACAGGGGTGGGGTGCTGCCCTGTGGCATTTCTGCAGTGGTTTCACATCTTCTGAGCTACCTCTGGTTCCTCAGTCAGCACAAGTACCTTGCCCACACAGCACACATGGGCATGCACAGCTGCCTATCCAGGGTCTTGGAGAATGAGGTGTGTACAGAACTGTAGTGGACATAATGTGTACAGAATTCTACAAGGAGGAGCAACAGGAGGAGGACCATATTTTTTTCTAACAGGGCCAATATAGGGATCCTGAGATTATCTTGTCTGATAACAAACACTAAAGACTCAAAGTCCTGTCTATCTTCAGACACACATGCTCAGCATTTCTGGAGAGGATGGGCTTTGGGAAAATGCCCATTTTTTATTCATTATTCATTTTAGTTTGATTTGGGCTCATTTACCTACTGCCCAACTTGCTCATTTAGCCACTTGCAGAGGCTCAGTGTCTTCAGGAAAGAGTGGATATGGCAAAACCACCTTTAAATCAGTGGCAAGAGCTTTCTAGAAGCTAATGATGGCAGGTGGTGGGTGTGGCATGATAGCACTATAAGAGGAAACAATATTTTGAATACCAAAGTAAAGCATAATAGCTTATTAATAAATGGATAATACTAAAAAGAAGATGGCAAGGTGCTTCTTAGCACAGTATCTGGCAGAGAATAAAGGTCACCAAGTGGACCTCTTACTATAGGTTTTATGGTCCCTGCCCATTGACCCAGCTTCAAGGAATGCTTCTAATTCAGAGAATTGAGGCTCCAGATACAGAGAATCCAGAATCCTGGTAGAGAGGATTTGGCCTCTTTTTTTGCAGAAGGGGAGAGGATTCTTAGTGGACATCAGCTGTCTGCCTTCTTGTATTCTGCATGCCACATCATATTTCACCCCCATCCCAGGTTAGTCAGAAGCTTGAATCACAGAGAGGATCCAAAATCTATCGCTTTAACATTCTAGAAAGAGTGATGGAGGCTTGCAGTGATGCCGCAGCGCAGACCCTGCTTGCCAGCTGGTCTTGCCAGTTAGGTGTTAGCCAAGTACCCAGGAGATACAGTCTTAGGGTTACTCCTGGAACAAGAGCTGATCCCAGACCCTACAATAGGTGATGATGATCTGCATTAATATTTACAATAAACAAGTTACATTCACTTTGGTTTTATTTGATTGTTTTTGAGATCAATGGAGATGCAGACTCCTGTTTCTGGGATATTCCATCAAGACCTTTGGATGAAGCAAACTGCCATACTCTAGTCACTGCAATGGGCTCTCTTTCCAGATCCTTTCATTGCTCCTTCAGATCTCTCTCAGGGATCTCTCTAGCTCACTTGGGGGCTTAACTTTTTCTTAAGAACTTAATCCCACCACTGCCTCTGCCACTCTACCCAGTACCTTGGATGTGAGGATCAAGATATATATCCTTGTTGGGCTTTTTCCTCTCTGGAGATTCAAACTGATGCATCATCACATTCAGGCTGGATTTTCAGATTCTGGTCTTGACATTGGCTCAAAGGCAAAGCCCAGGTGAGTCCTCAGGAGTGCCCCTGAGGAGCGATATGGACAGCTATAGAAAGAGGCTTGTTCAATGCAGCTGAATTCAACTGGGGAGAGAGAAATTGGCAAAGGTCTTTTCATCCTTCTGTTTCAGAATGTCCTTTCATCAGTATTCTTGCTAGATACTTTCCAGTTAGGAGAAAGATATCGGGCACCCCTTTTCTCCTTAAAGGTAGAGTGACTTACTGACACTTTTCTCAGGTGTGTGCAAGGCAGTTAGTTGGTCCCCTGAAAAGCCTTCAGAACCTGTGCTCCAGCTCACATCCAGTGTGAATATACTTAGGTTTATTCACAGAACACAAAAGGCAATTTTTTTTACTTTTCTTTTTTAAAAACTCAGGCCAATGAGCCTCAGAGAAGCATTTTGCAACTGATTAAAAGATGAGGAAGTGAGTTTTCTGTTTAGAATGTGTGCTTCAAATTTACTTTGTGAAGCCAGAGCATAGAACATAGTAGGCTGCTTGCCTTTTATGTGGAAGACCTGAGTTCTATCTCTGGCATCCCATACAGTCCCCCATGCCTGCCAGAAGTAATCCCTGTTTGCAGAACCAGGAGAAAGTCCCGAGTATTGCTAGGTATGGCCCCAAAATAAAACAGACAAAAAACTCCACAAATTTACTTTGTGTTTGCTTCTAATCTTTGTGGACTATATTATTCTTGGGAATTTTATCATCCCAGAATGTTGGGGAAACGAGGTATTGGTGGCAACTGAAACCCCTCCTGACAGCTCCTCAGCACATAGGCTGCAGCATCAGCATCACACACATGTACCTCCCAGTTCTGCAGCCTCTTTCTCAGACTCAGGAAGCCTCTCATTTCTGAGAAAGGGGACACTTGGGCTGCTGTTCACATTCTTTGCATTTAAATAAGGGGCTGGTGATGTGCTAAAACAAAAGCCATAATTTATCTGAGGAGGAAGCATTTGAAAGGGCTTTTAAAATCCCATTTGCATCCATTTCTTTAGGACCAGGTTATATATGTTAATTGAATGATAAAGGAACCTGATTAAAAAATTGATTCTGTGTGCTGGGAGGCCGGCTTAGATTAGAAAGACATATGATTGACAGTGATTGTGAGTGTTGGCAGCAGTACCATAGTTTTACTCTTGGGTGCTGTCATAGAACAACAACAACAACAACAAACCAGCTTTGTGGAGTTGGAGAGATAGTACCAAGGATAGAGAACTTGTCTTCCAGACAATAATATTTGGTTCTCTGAGCATTGCCAGGACTGGTCCCTGATTATAAGCCAGAATTAAGTCCTTAACACTGCTAGGCCTGGCTCAAAAACAGAACAAAACAAGAAACAACAAAAAAGTCTTTTGTACTGGAGCTTCTTTCATAGCTTGACCAGGCTCCTGTATAATTGTTCACATCCATAGAGAGACAATAGAAGTTTATACAAATCCGTTTTTGTCTTCAAGCAGCCCAACTGATCACTTGCTGGAAATATCTTCCTTTCACTGAAGAAAATTTTAGCTACACTATTTCAAAATGCTTTGTTTCTAAGGGACTGAAACCGAAACAATATTTACTTCCAAGCTTAAATAAATGTTAAATATGAAAGTTTGATTTTTCTGTTTAGCTTACAAGAGAAAGATGATTTTTTTCTTCCAGGTCATGGGGCAGTTGGAAGCCTGGTTTGTTCCAGAAGAGACAAACATTAGGGGTAGGAGGAAACACTGCTCAGCACAAAGCTCTGATTCCAGCCCTACTGGTGGGTATTGAACATTTTAATACAGCCCCTAAGAAAACTGTCAAAAAATCAGCCAGACACGATGATGAGAGTGTATGCTTCTGAAGATACTGGCTGCTCTCTGTCATGGAGATTCTAGCCAATTGGCAGTGATGGATTCTTCCTGTGATGCTTTTTATACCTCTCTGGAAAACCAGAAATCTGATTTGTTTTTCTGTGGGGCAGACAGCAACAATTAAGGCAGCAGAGAGCTTGACAGGAGCCCCTGCCAGTTTCTTTAACTTTGTTTTTCAGATCCTAGAATCCTGGGCACTACTCCCCCCAACCCAAATTTTGATTTCGGATTTGGGGTGAAACACTAATTTTCTTTTCTAAGGGGCTTCCCACATGACACAGATGCCTGGGGCAAGTTTCAGTCAGCCCAAAGCTCAATTATTCATGAGGACACTTAGATGGTTGGTCTGCATTTCAGAGACAGACACCCTAAAGTATGGCAGAGAAATGGGGAGCAGAATGGTAATCAGGGATTAGTTGTCCACTTGGGCTCAGACAGTGCTGCTATGACAATAGCCCACTTTGTCCTGAACCAGTAGAAATTTGGTCACTTTATGGGGCTTTTTGGTTTGTACTGTGGCTTTCTTTGAAGTCATTGGCGACTCCCTTCCATATTAATTACAGGACCAGAGCTAAGTACTTGGCAATGACATGATCCCGAGTTTCTGAGGCACTCTAGAAACTGGGCCAGGAGATAGTATGGTGTGCTTGCATTGCATACTACCAACTTGGGTTCAATCCCCAGCACCCTGAGCCCCACCAGGAGTAATCCCTGAGCACTGTCAGGTGTGTACTATTAAACACAATGTTAAAAATATAAACATCAGCTCTTTTGAAACTTGTCCTCTGAATATTGTGGCAAATGGGGGTGTCCAATTGAAATAATCTGGAGAAGCCCACCTAAACAAATGGATCACTTACCTTTATTCCCCTTAGATTATGAATTCATTGGATGCAAGTGCAGTCAAATATGAATCTCTTTTGTGAAAGGTCCACAGCTGGTTCTGACTTGCAGGGAAGCCTGGGAAGTTTCAATCCAAATTTTGGGGTTCCATGGGGCCGGAGTGATAGCACAGCGGTAGGACATTTGCTTTGCACATGGCTGACCCAGGACAAACCTGGGTTCCATCACTGGCATTCCATGTGGTCCTCTGAGCCTGCCAGGAGTGATTTCTGAGTGCAGAGCCAGGAGTTAACCCGTTGGGTGTGGCCCCCAAATTTTGGGTGCCCAGTGGACAATTGATATGCATGATAAATAACAATATTGCAATCCACAGTGTCTAAAATGGAGAGAGTGAAAAAGAGAAAGAGATGAGGACACTGGTGTTGGGAAATATGCACTGGTGAAGGGGGCGTTGGACATTGTATGAATGAAACACAATCATGAACACTTTTGTAACTGTATTTCATGGTGATTCCATTAACTTATTCTATTAAAATAAACTCAAAATCTAAAGCCCCCTAATGGCCTCTGTCCTGCCACTGCTCATCCTCAGGTCATTCCGCATGTCATAGATCCTGTTTCCTATCTCCTGGAGTCTCCTCAACGTCCCCTTTTTATGCAGTCAAAATCAGAAGGAGGTTTGGGGCCACCTAAGCTCAGACTGCACCAGGGCTGAAGGTATTTGTTTCTTCCCTCATGAAAGCTCTTCAGAGAACTCTGGCTCTGTTCACTGCCATGAGACACCAGAATGGAGCAGCAAGACCTTGGAGGGAGGCGTTTGTGGACCCGCTGGCCCAGCAATACTAAGTGTTGATGTTGACAGCGTTCATGACCTCTCTGGTGCTAGCAGGCCTGGAAGGAAGAAACTCAACAGGAAAGACCCCTCCTCTTGGCCTTGAGCAGGACTTTTAGGGATAATTTGAAAGGGAATAATGGGTAGCTGAGGCAAAGGCTTTCACCTTGTATTTCTTGGCAAATCCTAGACAAAGACAGTGTTTCAAGGTATATAGAACTGAGGCAGGACTTGTTCATTATCTCTTTAGTGGGAACCTCATATCCCATCCCTCTGGGATTGGGAGATACAGGTCTGGAAGCAATGCTGACAGGAAATAAACCATACAAGGTTAGGAAGACAAAACAGGTTCAGAAACTTTTACCACAAGTTATCTGTAAGCAGGTAAAAGGTACTGGCAGGCAGACAGGCAAGCTGTATAACCAAAACTGGAAGAAGTCTCTCTGACCCGAGGTCTTTATTAGGAAAAGTAAGACCACCCCCCATAGGTAAAATTCAAGTAGGGGTAGGGAATCAATCCAGAGATTGTTCCTACCCTGAGTTGTCTGACCATAGCTTCTCCTGTGCCTGGATAACACTAGTGCATTTTCTCATAACTGAAATGATTGATTGTGATAATATATGGAATCAAGAGATATATTTCCTCTCATTTTAATGTATTTTTTAAAATATTTTTAATTTATTTGGAGGAGATGGGATTTGAACCATACCTAGTGATACTCTGTGCTTGTTCTTCACTGAGCACCATATTTGGTGCCAGGGATTGCATCTAGATCAAATTCATGTCAGGCTTAATCCCTGTACTATCTGTGCACTCTTTCCTTTGATTATTATAGACATAATTATGTAGCAGGCATAGAAAAGCTCAGTTCTGGGGCAAGATAAGATCTGTATAAACACCTCATATACTTTTGCATCTGTCCTGGGTGGGAAGATGTCATTGATGTTTGCAGAAGTCCTAGGCCTGTGAACTCTGTTTTCTAGCAAGATATCAACAGGTATTATATCACAGGACTGAGAATGGGCCAATAGGTATTATCCAGCATGTCTCTGCTTCTACCGAGGATGAATCACATTAATGTCTCTGTGAACATGCAGTGAATCCTTGCCTCTAGTAGCTGCTCTGGAAGAAGTTTACTTGCTATGTGACTATACAGTTATTGGGCTTAAGAATCCTTTTATCAGGTCCAGATATAGTTCCAGAGAAGGGGGTGTATATAACATGGGTGAGCATCTGTGTGATCTCTGCCACTGTGCTATCTGCCCTGTACAGTGGTTGTTAGAGCACTGGAGACTCTGTACCACCGTGCCGGTACTACTGGGGGAACACTATAAAAAGGTTTCTTTCCATCAGAGAAATAGTACAGGGAATAAGAGGCTTGTCTCGCATTCATCCAATATCAGCTTAATCTTTAATGCTATGATCTGGTCCTCTCAGCAAAGAGACAGGAATATGTCCAGAGCACAGCAAGGTGTGGCACTGATAAAAATAAGGACTTCAGGGCCAGAGTGATAGTATAGCAGGTAGGGCATTTGCTTTGAATGTAGCCATCCTGAATTTAATCCTTGGCATCCCATTTGGTCCCCTGACCAATCTAGGAATAACCCCTGAACATCTCTGGGTGTGGCCCAAATCTGAAAACCAGAATAATAATAATAATAAAAACAATAAACAACAACAATAATAATGATGATTTATTTCTTTCATAAAGGAAAGATGTTTCTAGGTAGCAGCAATCTCCCATTTGTATAAAGCCTATTAAGTCCAAGATGCAGTGTCCACCAGCAAGCTCTGATTCTGGTGAGAACTAACTCTGGAGAGAAAGCACACTAGAAATTGGTGAAGGGAAGTTGGGTCAGAACAAGAGACATTGGTATTTCAGTTTGCAATAGGGTTAGCTCCAGGGAAGAGAATATAGAGTCCTGATTAAATCTAGGTTTTTGATTTTGCTTTTGGCCCCAGTCAGCCACTGAGATAACCAGGGAGCTTGATAAAATGCTGAATCAAAACAGATGAAAGTAATCCACTCCCCCTACCCAGCAATATCTTCTGAATTATTCTCTTATAAGTCTAAGCAGATCAAATTTGTTTGTTCAATCTCTTTTCCAAGTGGCCATCAGTGATTAGAGTTCTTAATAACTTAGGAACATTTTGGTTTGACAGCCTATCATAACTTAAGGTATATTTTAGGTTTTAGTTTTAAGTTTTGAATTAAAAAAATTTAAAGTATAGATTACTCAGAAAGGGGATATTTGTAATAAGTGGTCTATTAAGTTATCACTTGTGGCATTTCTCTTTAGTTGACATTTATGTCAACTATCTCCTATCATACAAGGTTCTGGCTAGTCAGAGCATAAGACATCTGATTTCTGCTTTATTTACTCCAGTTTAATTTGAGAGTAAATTTGAGAATTTAAATCGCAAACTTTCTATTCAAATATTTATAGAGTTTGATTCTCACTGATAATGATCCACATATTATGTGCATTCTTTTTGGCAACTGTGGAAGAATAAAATGCATTGTATTGCAAATGTAAATAGATAAAATCACAGGCTTTATTTTTCAAAAACAAATAAACCAAAACAGTAATCATTTTTTTCCAGGAGACTTCTGGAAAAGTTTGTAATTAGGCATTAATCCATAACCACAAAGTTCAAACAGAAAGTTTATAGTCACAAGTTTGTACATTACACTTAACCTCTTCACTGAAGTCACTTAAAAGGTTAAGTGATGAAACCAATTTCTACACAAAAGATTCTAACCAGCAGATTTCCTGTAACAGAGGTATTTGACCTCTGAACTACAGGAAAGTTATGATTGGGAAGAAAATAATTCAATTTGGAAATAGTGCATGATAGTTTTGGCTCCTTTTGGAGACAAGATTGAGGCAGACTCTCAACGCTGAGATTTTAAGATAGAGAAGAGACATGGATCAAACAGAACATTCACATCCATGCAAAATTTTTACAGCCACTGAATATCTGTAGTCTGTTCAGAGCCTGCTAATTTCTGGTCAACTAAACTCTACCATACACCTAAGCCTCATATTTTCAGCTCTGTGCCCTTCATGCCCTTTCCATGGGTGAATGCCCAATTCTGTTGACATTTTGATTGGCTTTGACCTCAGGATTCCTCTTATGGCAGCCACTGACTAAGTGAGACTTGGAGGCCTTTAGAAGCAGATTTTCAAGACTTTTGCTTGTTTTGTTTTTTGTGGTTTTGGGGCCATGCCTGATAGTGCTCAGGGGTTACTCCTGATGGTGCTTGGGAATGCTGAAGATTGAACTTAGGTTGGCTGCATGCAAGGCAAGCACCTTACCCATGGTGCTATCCCTTCTGCTCAGATTTTCAAGAATTTTCCATTATTGAAGACTATCATTTCTTCTTGCTCTTGAGCTCTGGAGCCAACCTTCTTTTCTTCTCTAGATTTTTGTTTTGTTTTGGGATTATATCCAGTAGTGCTCAGGAATGACTCTGGGCTCTGTGATTAGGGACCCCCTGGTGGGGGCTCAGTAGAGCATATGGGAACCAGGGATCAAATCTATGTTTTCCACATGCAAGGCTTTTCTTCCTGCTGTACTATCTCCCTTGCCCCTCAACTCATCTCCTCTAAGGGTATATGGATGTCCACACTGGTCACATATCACCAGGCATGTTGTGCTCTGGTCAGTCTCGGTCTCTGTAATTGAAGATAGTTCTACAAGGCCAGTTTTCTAGTGCCTTAGTTTGCCTTAGATGGACTTTAGTTTTGGACTCTCAACATGAAGTATGTTGATACTCTAATTTTGGCTTTCCCCATCTACCATGTTAGGTGTCCAGCTCATGACAACTGGCATTTTCTCATCTCTCAGTCTCAGCTGAAGGTCACAGATTTCACTGAAAGTTTACAGGTGTTCAAGCATGTGCTTCAAGGACACAGGAAGAGAAAGCGTTGTTGCCCTACATCCTCAGTCTTTAGAGTCTTTAGATACTTGATTTGCTCTGATGTGCTTTTCACTTCTGTCAGGATTCAATTGTACATGTTACATTGCAGCCAAACACCTTTTTTCCACTAGGCTACTGCTGCTCCGTTTTGCAGGAAGGCAGATTCAGCTTTCTTCATGTCTGCTTATCTCTCACATCTCTGACAGTCATTGTGTAGAGTGGTCCTCAAACTATGGCTTGCAGGCCACATATTGTATTTGCTCCTGTTTTGTTTCTTCACTACAAAATAAGATATATGCTGTGTGCATAGGAGTTTGTTCATAGTTTTTGCTTTTACTATACAGTCCAGCCCTCCAACGGCCTGAGGGACAGTGAACTGAGCCCCTGTTTTAAAAGTTTGAGGAGGGGCTTGAGCAGTGGCGCAAGTGGTAAGGTGTTTGCCTTGCACACGCTAGCCTAGGATAGACCTCAGTTCAATCCCCTGGCATCCCAAAACCTTCCCCAAGCCAGGAGCGATTTCTGAGAGCAGAGCCAGGAGTAACCCCTGGTGTGGCTGAAAAAACAAAACAAAGAAAGTTTGAGGGCCACTGGACTGTCATGAGGTGAGCCTTGGAATTCAGGAATTTATTATAGTTGGAAGATAGTACAGCAGCTAGACTTTTACCTTGCATGTGGCTGACCAATCACGTGAATCCTGCCAGAATTAAGCACTGAGATAGTTGGGTATGCAACATCTCCCCAAACAAAAGTAAAACCAGGAATTTTTCTCCATTCTGATCTTTTTGCCTGTCTCACCACCTTCTGGTCTCACCAGCTTCATGTTTCTGGGACATAAAGCTCCCAGGACATCTTTTGCAAAGGCAAATGGTCATCTCATCATAATTGCTCAAGTTTTAGCCTTTTCCACCCTCTCCCTGCTTGTTTCCTAACTCTCCAGCATTGTGCACAGGACCCTTGTCCATCTGCTTCTGTTTTCAGCCATCTTGGCCTTCCTGTTATGGTTCCACTCGCAGGGGTCTAAAACTCAATTTACCTGCGGGCCGCAGGAGGCAAAATCGGGGTGATCCTTGAGGGCAGTCAGTAGTAAGCCTTGAACATTGGGGGGGTGTGACCCAAACAACTAAAATAAAACAAAACAAAAAAAGATTCCTCTAGGGCAGGGCCACAAAATGTTGTATGGAGGGCTGTTTGCGGCCCGTGGGCCGCGAGTTTGAGACCCCAGCTAGGAGCATCTCACAGACGTCCTTTCTAAGTTACCCCTTTGGAGGCCAGAGTGCTGGCCAGACAGCACATGGAGGGACTCCTCCATCTCTCTAGCAAATGAACTCGGGGTCTGTTGAAGATTCCTGTTCATTAGTCTTTGCCTCCCAGATAATTCAAGAGCATGTCTCTGGTCACAGTCTGGCCCAGAGTAGCAGTGACAGTGAGTTAAATTGAACAGTGCCAACACAAATGGTTATTGCACGTGAAACCTGGACAGTGTCAAAGATTCATCTCACTGATGGGAAATGAACTCGGCTCAACACTTCATCAAAGCATCAGTAGACATGAGACAGTTTCTTGTTTTTGTCTATTGTAACAAAACAGTTTCTGGTGAGAGGTGAAAACTGTTTTCTTTTGTAAGGTTTTCAACCTGGTCGGAGACAATAACACCATCTTGCAGAATTTTGCCTGTGATTTACTGGGAATTCTACTCATTGCCTCTGTTTTGTTGTTTGAAGAAAATCTATCTTTTTTTTTTTTTTGTAAACATATCCTCATTAGACCATTGTTCTGTTTTCAGTGAAAATGGAAGAGAATTATTTTTAAAACAGTGAGATAAAATTGTCATTTATTATTTCAATTTGATATGTTGGTTATAAATTATAGTTCAGTTAATAGTAAGCGCCACATGTATTTGCATTTTTATTCTTCTGATATGAACTTTTTAGGACTGTTTTTATCTTGAAGTATGTGATTCAGATATTAACTACAGTATTGGGTAATCCATGTGCAGGACTTGACTTATAAATGGAAGTTTGTCCATTAATACTACCACCAATCACTTCCATCCTTAATTGTAAATAATAGCAAGCACACAAGATTAGAAATAGCTATGAGTTATTTTTATTTTTTTAAATACACAGACGTGAAATTGCTGGATCCTATGCAAATTTTGTTTTGAATTTTTTGGAGGAACTTCATACCACTTTAATTAATTTTTTTTTTTTTTTGGTTTTTGGGCCACACCCGTTTGACGCTCAGGGGTTACTCCTGAGCTATGCGCTCAAAAATCGCCCCTGGCTTGGGGGGACCATATGGGACGCCGGGGGATCGAACCACGGTCCAGTCCGTCCTACTCTAGCGCTTGCAAGGCAGACACCTTACCTCTAGCGCCACCTTCCCGGCCCCAATTTTTTTTTTTTTTGAGAAAGTGTTTAGGCCACACCCAGTTGTGCTCAGGCCTTTCTCCTGGCTCTATGCTCAGGGATCACTGCTAACAGGGACCATATGGGATGCTATGGATTGAACCTGGGTTGGTCATGTGGAAGGCAAGTGATGTGCTAAATTGTGGGATTAATCAGATCTCTCCCTCAGAATACACCTTGTTTCTCATTGTTACTCATTAGTTGGAAACATCTTTGAATGTAGTACCTTGGATTGGTGTTTAAACCACCTAATACCACTTCTGGTGTGGTCTGTCCCTTCCTAATAAATACACCATATTTCAGGAAAATGCTTTTTTGTATTTCTGGATTTCCTACTGAGCATTTTGCTTCTTAGGAGCTGAAGGTTTGTGTGTTGAAATTTCTCAATTCGTTTCTCCCTCTTTAGTTTGTGTGTGTGTGTGTGTGTGTGTGTGTGTGTGTGTGTGTGTGTGTATTATTTTCTATATTGACGTTTGCTTCCAAACTCGCATCTCTCCAGTGTCCTGACTTTGGTACAATTCTAGCACTAAACTATATCTCTTCCCTCCTTAACTGTCTTTAATACTGTGTCTTCATCTATCAGCATTTCCACTTATGGTGCCCAAGGGCCATATCTCAGGTCCTTACCAATATATTCTGCTTCTATTATATAGTCGACAATGACCATTGTGATGAGAGAGGTATGTCCTTATGTTAGCCCTGATTTGTATTTTCATGAGTGATGTTAGACATTTTTTAACATACCCATTGACAAGCTCCACATAATCTTTGGGGAAATGTAGGTGTTTTATACAATGAAAGAAAAAAATTGCACTGCAAAGGATCAGACGTAAGGCCTTACACATGAAAGGCAAGTTCTCAATAGATGATTTACATCCTTGCCTCCAGATGGGGAGATTTTAACCTTTTTAGTCAGACTCTATTCAAATCTGTTAGCTTCAGATAGAAATGATCACTCTGGATAAGAACTGGGAGCTGAAAGGAGATAAAGTGATATACATGCACGATACCCTTCAGTAACAATATTGCAAACTATAGTATCTAAGACAAAGAGAGAGAGAGAGAAAGAGAAAGAAAGAGAGAATGTTTGCCGCAGAAGCAGGTCGGGGAGAGTGAGATGGAAATTGGGGACACTGGTGGCAGAAAATGTGCACTGGTGAATAGATGGGTGCTGGACATTGTATGACTGAAACTCATCATGAACAAATTTGAATCTCAAATTGTGTATCTCAAAAATTTTCAATTAAATAATTTATTTATTTAAAAATCTATTGGCTTCTGAGTAGGTGGGATACAGTCTGACAGTGGTGATGCTCCAAAATTTCTCTTATCAAATTAGCTTAAAGGCCATTAACAGAAATGTTCTCTCATAAATGTTAAGGCTGTGAAACTTGTTTGTGGTAGAGGGAAAAAAGGGAAGAAAGAGGGTTACTATAGCCTATTACAATGCATCTTTCATAAGGAGATATGTATGTGGGCCTTAGTTTAATACCAGGTATGACCAATAAAACAACAACAGCAATATCTCATATTATATGCAGTTAAAATGGAGGTACATGCAAGCAGAATGTCGGATAGTTGGTGGGTAAGTAACCAAAGGCCTACTTTGTCCATTTCAGTTTTATTGGGGACCAGCCTTTATGTTTGTTTTATCTTTTTAGGAAAATGTTAGGAACAATGAACCTAGCAGGATTCTGTGTAACAGGAAATTGAGTCAGAATTTTTTCCAACTGCCCAAGAAAATTAATGTCAGAAGGAATCTGAGGACATCTCCTGAATTAAAAATAACTTGGTGACAATTAAACAGTCAAAAGAAGGAATGCCAGTAACTTTTTAATCTCCTTTAGAGGAGTCACTGCATAAAAATTGAAAGCAGCCAATAGGCAGTTGTCTAAAGTACAAAATTCACTTTAATATTTGGCAAAGAATGGAGTTGCATTCCTTGTAAAAGTGACTAGTTTGTTTCCTACTGAAAGGCAAGATTCGGTGAGGAGGCACATTTATATTCCTCCTCCTTTCCATTCCTTCTTCCTCACCATACTAGATCTATAATACTTAGCATAGGAAATAATAGATAAATGGAGTGACTGTCCAATGAACTTGTATAACAACAATCTTACGCCAAACACATATGGGAGGGTGGAAGAAGTGATGTCTATATCATAACCTAGCAACTCTTTAGAAGTTTAAAGATCAGAATGGAGCCAGACAATAGTAAAAAGGATAAGACACTTGTATTTTATGAAGTTGACCCAGAATTAATCTCCTGCATCTAAAGTGAACTCTTGAGCCCACCAGGAGTGATTCCTGATCTTCAGAACCAGAAGGCCTGAGCACTGAGTGTGCCCCTAAAAGTCACACACACATCCATCAAAAAACAAATTTAAAAACAATTGGAATGGCCTGGGCTTACCAGAGAGTTCCTTGAATTGAGTGACTTGACTATAGACCAGAGGCTTTGAAAAGTTGACCAACACTAGAGCACACCATTCCCAGGATTCCCTGCATTTATATTGCCCTATAGAACTCAGGACCAGGGGCCAGAGCAATAATGCAATGGTAGGGCATTTGTATTTGTCTTGCACGCAGCTGACCCAAGAGTGATTTCTGATGGCATAGCCAGGAGTAATCCCCGAGCATCACTGGGTATGGCCCCAAACAAAACAAAACAAAAAGCTCAGGGCCAAGAATCCTGAAACTACAGGGAAGCTGGCAATCTTCAGCAAAAGGTTTTCTAATTCTTTCAGTTGTAGACTTGCAAATTTCCCTCCTCATAGAGATGTACTGGAAAATAGTCTGCTAAGGAAAATATGGGGAAATTTTCACATCTTGGTTGTTTGTGCTTCAGAAGAATCGATTGATGAGCATTGTTCTGGACTCATGCATGAAATCTGGTGTAAACAATTACAGATAGTTTCTTTCCTTCCTTTTGTTCTTAGCCCCTGGCATGCTGACCTCATTAGGAGATAGAGGTCATTTCCACACCCCCAAGTCAGGATGCACCAGCTTTAGTGCATTCTAAGCAAAGATTGGTTTGGAGGTTATACCCTGTAGTACTTTGGTGCTGAGGGATCACTCCTGCCAAGCTCAGAGGACCATCTGGGATGCCGGGTCAAACCTCGATCAGCCAAAAGCCAGGCAAATGCCCTACCCACTGTATTCCAGGGCACCTAAGCAAAGGTTAGCAAGAGGCCTACTTGTTGGAGTTTGTGTTCTGCTGCTCAGGTCACCCATGTAGCTGTTTATCTGGGACAACATCTGTGACTGGATTTCCAGAGTATGAAGAACATACAACCTGACGGACCACCAGGCTTAGCACTTGTGGGAAAAAGAACACAGTTCAAGGAGTACTCAGCTGTGCCCAAGCTGAAACTAGAGCTTGTTCAGAACCGTTAAGACTGAAAAGGGTAGGGAGGGGACTTTTAAGGAGGTGATACTCCTATATAGTCTAGGGAATTTAGATTAATTTACCATATTCAATGATTTTTCTCCTCCAAGGCAACCAGCTAAGTTGTTCCACTTGGATATGTGGTGGGACTTGGGTGGAAAGACATCAGCAAAGACCCATCCAATTAGACAGAAAACTTGTTGGGGTCTGTGATGGTGATTTCTTTCTTGAGATTTCTTGCACTCTGACTGCTGTGCAAATGCCCACCTTCCCTTTTATTCTTCCTGAGAGCTTCCTGGTAACCACTGGATAGTGTTAATATTTGCTGAGGTCTAATACTTCACAGATGGACTGAGGCCTGTTCCCTACAGAGAAATGAGGCCTCCTGAGGCTGATGGAGGTACACAAATGCACCACGGGTTGATTGCAGACTGTTGGGTGTTACAGAAAAAAAATTTAAAAAAAGATTAAAAGAGATAATGAAAAGCACTGCAAGGGCCTTGCTTGAAATTAGTAGCCCAAATGGGGAAATCCCCAGTGATTTTAGGTAAGTTGGAGAGTGGCTGGCCCAAAGCAGAGCAGCCTCAGCCCCTATTGGTTGTTGCCTGGACCCTGCTCTGCTCTCAGCACCCAACCCAAGCTGCATATCCTTAACTTCATCAGAGATGAATCAGGCCACTCTGTTCAGGCCCACTCTCTTCAGGCCCACTCTGTTCAGTGCCTGATTGAGAGAGGCCTGAGGTCAGGCTGCTGCTTCCCAGTGGTTCCTTAAGCCCCCTGAGAACAACCGAGATGCAGTATGGGTGGGTGGGCAGCATTTTCTGTAAACCAGGGGCAGAGGGAAACTATTTCCAAGCAGAAGCAGAGGAGGCTGGGATGCTGTGGGTTATGGCGCTGCAATGTGTGTCCTCTAAAAGAGTGTGGTGAGGCTGTGTGACTATAGTGTCTGTGTGGACTTCCTGTAGATATCTGTCACCAATTTTGGAAATTGTCTTGCAATTTCTCTTTGCAGTGTCGTATCACAGGACTGGAGCTTTTTAGCCCAGGAATTCTCCCACCTCCCTAACTAACTAAAGTCTTCAGCTGTAGCTCTTTCCTTTCCCCCACCCAGAGTAGAGATTGGTGAAGAGACAGCCTCTCATGTACTGTCATGTTCAGGGAATAATCAAGGACTCTCTGAAGTTTCTCCCTACATCATTAGCTAAGAGGGGAACTTTGTGACTAAGTAGCTGCTTTGCATGTAGGAGGCCCAGGTTCGATTTCCAGCACTATGTGGTCCCCAAAGCACTTCTGGGAGTGATCCCTGAGCCAGAGTCAGGAGCAATTTCCAGCTCCACCAGGTGTGGACCGCACACAAAATGAAAAAATTTTTAAAGAATTTTGGGCATTTCAAACTAATTTTGGGTATTTCACTGTGTTCCAATAAAAAGAAAACATAGTCATTCAACAACCACTAACAAGCAAGCAGCAGATATAGTACAGTTCTGTGTGATGATGAAATACAAGCCAGTTGTTTCTCTTGTGAGATAGAAAATCAAATCAGAATCAAGTTTAGCTTGTGCTTATTTTCATAGCATTGCAGGATGAAAATGTCGAAGGGGGAGCTTTAGGGGACACACTGAAGTTCAAATGGTCCTTTACTCAGCTATAAAATAAGGACATCTTGAGTGCTGAGGGCTGCTCAAAGAGCAGAAATTCCTTTTTATCCAGTAGGAAATGCCCTAGGACAGTGGTTTTTAGTTGTTTTTACACCAAAAAACTAAAAAAATATATTTCCAGACTGCTAAGGTTGAAAATCAAACCACTACTAAAAAGGGCATTTCAAATCTTCATTTAAAAATCTCATATTGGAAAATGAATTTCTCTAGTCAATGAAATTTAAAGTAGCCAGAAACTTGGCAGTAAGCAAAACCTCCCATGAACATCCATCTTGAACTCCTGAAAAAGCATCATTTAATTCAGGTCATGTTTGTACAAAGTCTGCTGCTGCTTTGCTGGAATATTCCATAAGTCCCAGCTGTAGGTCATGTCTAAGAGAAGCCCCTACCCTGGTTCCATTTCGTTTCTTTGGTTTTCATCACTGACCAGGCACAATGGGTGAAACTTTACATTTTCTTAATAGCATTGATTTTATAGAATTTTCCAGTTTTGAAATTTGTAATTTTATTTTCATTCAGTTGAGACTATTTTATAATTTTCCTTATGGGATCCTTATTGGTGCTTAAAAAAACAGGACTTGATTTAATTCACTATATTTAGGAAGGTTTTAGATTTTCAAAATGTTGAGCAGATCATATATAGTTTATACATAACCTCCCTCCAGAGTAATTTTTTTCACTCATGTTTATACTAGTGTGGCATATTTGTTCTAATTAATTCACTTTTCTATATACTAAAATCCATATTTGATATCAAGATTTAAGTTTTTCATTATATAGATCTATGTTCTGATAATGTGTAATGTGTATTCACCATTATAATAGAACAGAAGAGGTTTACTGCCTTACAAATCCCTTGTGCTCCATTTATTATTTTCTTATCCATGCACACCAGCAGCCACTTATTTTTTTTATTGTCTCCATGGTTTGCCTGAACAGAATGTTGTTATCATACAGCTTGTAGCTTGTCCAGAGTGGCTTTTTTTCAAAGGCTGGAGTGATAGTGCAGTGGTAGGCATCTTGCCTTACACACAGCTGGTTCAGGTTCATTCTCCAGAACCATATCTGTTTACTGAACCCTTCTAGGAGTGATTCCTTTAACACAGAATCAGAAGAAATACCCAAGAATGGCTCCCAAATGAAAAGTAAAATAAAGCTTATGCTTGAGATTACATTTGTTTTTATTGTTGAAGAATACCACATTATACAGATACCATTTTTTTATCTATTCACTTTTTTTTCTTCTTCAGAAAATAGCTTGATTGCTTTCTGTTTTGAGAGGTTATAAAAAAAACTACAAGAGTTATATAGGGTGTGGATATTTGTGTGAATGTCTGCAAGTTAGTTGAGTAAATATTGTGCTTTACTGTTTCATCATATATTAAGATTATGCTGAACTATCTTCCAAAATAGTCCCATTTTTGCATCACCAGTAAAGCAATACACAAGAGTTCGAGTTGCTTCGAATTTTTTTTTAGCATTTGGATATGTGGGTATTCATTGTCTCTTTTAGCCCATGTTATATTTTTATTGTGTTGTTTTATGTCATTGGAGGTCATTTGAAATCAATTTTACTTGGAGTTTCCCAGTGATACTCTGGAACCCCTATTCAGGATCATATGTCATTAGTATATCTTTTCTGGCAAAGACAGATATTTGAAGATGTTATATTTTGAAATCTTATGCTTTCCTCATTGAGTTTATTTTTATGAAAGGTATAAAGTATGTGTGTAAATAAATTCTATATTTTAATATTCAGGTTGTTCTAGCATGTGCTGAAAAGACTATACTTTATTAAATTCTCTTGGCTTCTTTTGTCTAAAATTTATTTTGTATAAAATTATTTCTGGACTCTATCCTATTATATTGATAGAGATATCTTCTTTTCTTTCCAATCCCATGCACGTGGAGCATCTCTATTCAGGTTTTAACTTCAGCAAAATTCAGTGTTTTTTCTTGATTGCATACATATTTTAGTAAATTTAAGGAATTTGTGAGTGAAATATCAATTTAAAGTTTTGATTATTGCTGATATAGGGAAGGCACAAGATTTTGGGAGGTGTTTTTATTTTGTTTTGGGGCCACAAGTGATTGTGCTCACTCCTGGGTCTGTGCTCAGGGATCACTCCTGGAGGTGTTCAGGGAACCAATTGTGGTGCCAGGGATCAAACCTGGTTGGCTTATGCAAGACAAGAGCCTTACCAGCACTTTGGTAGATGTGTTGGCTCTTTCATAAGTATAAGTACCGGTACTCTCTGGCCCATTATAAGCTCTTGGTATGTAAACTCAACCCATAATCAATAGTTTAAGTACATGTGAAAATTTTAGTTGCAATAGTGTTATGTAAATGTCAGTTAAATCACATGATTCCTTGTATTTTTTTTAATATCGCCAGTCAATATTCCATCAATCATGGAAAAGTATCTTTGAAACCTCATACAACAAGATAATTATCTTTTGCTTACTGGATATGATGTAGGTAAGATTGCTGTCTTAGATAATTTAGTAGGAGAAGGAACCAGAAGAATACTTGAATATGTAGTTTTAAGCTCTTAATTAAATAGGTTGGATAGATAATATAGTGGGCAGAGCACTTGTCTTGCACACAGCAGACCTGAAATGGATTTCCCGGCACCCCACATGGTCCTCTGAACCTTGCTAAGAGTGATCTCTAAGTGTAGAACAGAAGTAAAACTGAGCACCTCTGGATATAATCCCCACTTCAGAAAGACCCCAAACATATTTTGAATTTCAGAATTTGAAATACCCTGTGCTGTCACTGTAGGTAGTTTTTTCTTTTTATGAATTTTTAGAGCAAAGGCAGTTTCATAGATTTTTAATGGCCCCAAATTTAAGATGGCATTTAAGCAGTGAGAATTGATGTAATGTAATTTTATATAATCTGTTTATATATTTATAGTGATCAAGGAAGGTTTCTTTTCTACCATGCCCAAATAGGAAAAAAAATCCAGGTGGAAATAAATCAGTACCTTTATAAACTAAGAAGAAGTGGATTTCTTTTCCTCTAAAGAGAGAAAACCTAGATAGATATTCCCAGGTGCAACTTGCATAAAATCTTCCCAGGTTTATGTGTGTCTTTGAGGATAGAATATTTTCATATTTATCACTGTATATTTCCTTCTCTTATTAAATTTCATGAGTAAGACTGTCCACAGTCTCTCTGATTCTCAGCCTTTCAAAGTCTTTCCTTCAGCCTAAGCAATATCGTGGTATTCAAATTCCAAATCTCAACATAGACTGAGAACCACTGACTGGCTACAGTCAGGCATCATTGACAAATATCTAAGAACAACCTCATCACCATTCTATTATACCATGTGTATTATATCTTTACATTTTGAGAAACTCAGCTATTGAACAAGAATCTTAAGACTATTTTATGTTTCCAAATATTTTCATGCTCATATTCCCGTCTGGAAGTCTGTGCGACCTGCCTATCTCTGCTCACTGATCTGTCCTAATTCTTTCTTCTGTGTCCAGTAAACACCTTCCAACTTTCCTGAATGACATTCTTGGTCTATTCATGTGGCCCCAATAAGTCTGTTAGTCACAGTTCCTGAGCTCTTGGGTCTTGGGTCTTCTCAGTCCGAATATCCACCTCCACCTTCCTATTTATAGTAATTGGCTCGGAAATTGTGTGTGGTTACAGGGCTTCCCTGAAGAACTCTTCCTGGCATTTACTTGCTGTATTCAATATAGAGGAAATGTTCTATTCTCAGTGATATGTTAGTAGATGCAGTTGAAGCTGCTTGACAAGTTGTGTAGAGTAGAAAAAATGGAGTCTAGCATGCTGAGATAAGCAGAGATGAAAGAATTGCTCAAATGGGGTTAGCCCCTGGTTTTCATGATATTTGAACTTATTTCATGAGCTGATACATTTTCCCTCAGGAATTGGGTGTCTTGGGGTTGGAGTGATAACACAGTGGTAGTACATTTGCCTTGCACGTGGCTGACCTGGGACAAACCCGGGTTTGATTCCTGGCATCCCATAAGTCCCCCAAGCCTGAGGAGTGATTTCTGAACACCACTGAGTGGGGGAAGAAAAGAAGAAGGAGGAGGAGGAGGAAGAGGAGGAGGAGGGTGTTTTACTTTCCCCCTGGTTGTTAATGCACAGTACTGTAGATGGTGGATGGAGTATAAGTAACAGAAATTAATTTGTTGGGTTCTTGAGGCTAAACATGCTGTGTTCTAACAAGTACTTTCAAATTACAGACTGTAGACTACTTGTCCAGAGAGCAGGAAGAAGCTATGACCCTTTCTGCATTTCTGTGAGGGATCCACCCTCACAAAGTCATTGAATCCCCTCACCTCCCCGAGATCCCACCTCTGGAGTCCATTTCTTTGGACTTCTTCCTCTGGAGAGGAGTATTTCAGCAGCATCACTGTCAGGGCCACAAACATTCTGTACATGATGCCAAATGTTTACACCCTTGAACTGATGGGATTTTTGCCAATGATTGGTATTTCATAATTTCTCAAATGAGAAATGGAGTGCTGCAAGAATGACTAACTAGTCTGTGTCTATTAGAGTGGGAGATGCTGGAATATAAAGGCCTTCAATAATTTCTGTTAATCATTCATTATGCCAGTTTCCATGCGACTTCAGAATGAGCATCTCTGGTTTTGCTTTTTTTCTTGTTCTCTTTTCAGTTTTATGGGTCAAACTAGCAGTGCTCATGTCTTACTCCAGGCTCTGCACTCAGGAATTACTCCTAGGAGTGCTTGGGGAACTATATGGGGTGCTGAGGACCAAAACCAGGTCAGCTGAATGCAAGACAAGAGCTCTACCCTCTGTACCATAGCTTTGGCCCCTTCCTTATATGTGTAGATGCTGGACCTCCCCCGCACCCTCAGTGAGTGTGTTGAACTAAGTTCTGTCACATCCTGACAACTGAGTGTCTGAGGGGGCTGCCTGGCTCAGGCCATTTTTGTCTCTTAGGGGCAGGACTCATTCCTGGGGCTTCCTCTGAGAATAGTTGAACCACTAGCCATCTCCATCCACCACATTCTGAAGAATTTGAAGTCTGGTCTCAAAAGTGACTGAGTTGAATTGCAGAGAACCATTTGCTTTCAAAATGGGGATCCAGCTGCCAGTCATCATCACCCATTCCTCCTTAAGAACCTCGGAAGGTGAAAGAAGAGACTTTCATTTTTAGTTTCAACCTCCCCTATAGGTTCCTTGTCCATCCTGTGAGGCTACAAGGATAGAAATGAGCTTAGATAAAGAAAAAATAAATAAAAAGACACTCTCACTCTTTGGGAACAATAAGCCAAGGAAAGGAACAAGTAATGTGATTCCTTAAAGGTTAAGTACAGCAGCGACTCCTAATTCAGCTCTGCCTGAGAAAGAGTTGGTTCATAAATGGATTTGAAAGAAATGCTTTAATCTCCCAAAACTTTGTACAAACTGATTTTGACTGCAGTTGAAGACTAAAATCCAGTACACACACCCCCGCTTTGCTTTCTGAGTCACAACTCTCCACACACCCACTATTTGCTCCAGACTTGGAGATCTTATTAGAGTTTTTCATGGCCATGCTCCATCTCTCAAGAGAGTCTAACCTGCTTTGTGTCCCATGTGGTGTTCAATGCTGCTTTTCTCCATCTCTGCTCTTGGACTTGGCTGTAGCATGATTTCATTGCAATCCATCATTTGGCTTCCTTTGAAACCTAGTCTGAATCAGCCCTACCTCTCTTCTGTCAGACTGGCAGTGATCTGCGAACAATGGAAAGGAATGGAGGCCATAGGCCATACCTGACTCACAGCTCATTTGCCCCAATAACAGGAGTCTCAGACTCTGCCAGGGAACTCTCTACCAAGCAGATCCAGAACAAAAGCAGACTCAGAGAGGATTTTGTTTTTTCTAGCTTTTTATTTGTTTAGGGACCACATGAACAATGCATGTGGGGGTTGTTTCTCTTGTGTCATTCTTAGGGCTTCTGTTTGAGGTGCTCAGAATTCATGTCGTGCTATGGGTTGAACAGGCCTCTGACATGACAAGCATATGCCCTCCATTTCTTTGAGTTATCTCCCAGGCCCCCAAGTATTTATTTATGAATATTTTTGAGGATAACCAAAGTAACTGCCATGGTACTACGCATACTTTGAGTACCAGATCCCAATAAATCTCTTTACTATGATGGAAACCACCCTAACACAGTGCTCAGGAACCAGGCGGTGAGTGACTAGGAGGCTGAATCAGGTCCCTTGAGATCTTCAGACTTCTTACTTAGCAATCTGGGGCTGCTGTGTGATTGATTTAAGGTTTTCTTGTAAAAAATTATTTTTTAACAAATTACTTTTCTTTCAATGTAGTAGACACCATGTTCTTGAAAAGGTTACTTATTCAGTAAGAATGTCTACAGGATGATTCAGCATGATAGAATTTTCTAGTTGATTTCTACTGCTGAGCATGGAGAAGTCCTGGAAGCAAAAGGTTTATTTATTTTTTTAAATTTTTTTATTTAAACAACTTTATTATATACATGATTGTGTTTGGGTTTCAGTCATGTAAAGAACACTACCCATCACCAGTGCAACATTCCCATCACCAATGTCCCAAATCTCCCTCCTCCCCACCCAACCCCTGCCTGTACTCTAGAAAGGCTTTCTATTTCCCTTGTACATTCTCATTATTAGGATAGTTCAAAACGTAGTTATTTATCTAACTAAACTCATCCCTGTTTGTGGTGAGCTTCATGAGGTGAGCTGTAACTTCCAGCTCTACAAAAGGTTTATTTTAAAGACTGTCTTTTGATGGGTGAAAAAAACCCTAATTGAAAAAACACAGAAGACAGTATTCAAGTGAATCATGAAATGTGCTGATGCTTTTTATTTTCTTTTGGTTTTTGTGTCACACCCGGCAGCGCCCAGGGGTTACTCTTGGCTATATGCTCAGAAATCGCTCCTGGCAGGCTCGGGGACTATATGGGATGCCGGGATTCAAACCACTGTCCTTCTGCATGCAAGAAAAAACCTTACTGCTATGCTATCTTTCTGTCCCATGCTTTTGAGTCTAGATCACATTTGAGATGGGTCCTTTAGTGTGAATTCATTTTAATATGAGCTGGCCTGAGCATTACTTCATGAGTTACAGTCTATTTTATACTTAGTCCTACTTTAAATAACGCTATAACTTTCAATTTTATAGACCATCAAAAACTGAAATTTACTACTCACAAGTAGTGATTGAAAATAATGTAGAAAGCAATGAGCCATCTGAGTATAATTGCATTAAATATTTTGTATATCATATTTTTCTTTTTGAGATGGATACCTCCTCAAAGTATGCATTTTCATGAGTGGTAGTCATTTTAATTTAGATCTAACTTTTGAATGGCATATTTTGCATATTTAAAAATATTTTTTCTAAAGGATGCAGGATCTGTTAGATTTTTCTTTCTTTGTATAATGAGGTCAGTGGTGCATGAGACAGGATATGTGTCAAAATAATCCTCAGGACCTGGTCAAACATAGCTTATGGGACCTCATTTTCAGAGCTTCAATTCTATAGTTCGGGGGCAACTTCACAGTCCCATTTATCAATGCTGCAGTGCAAGATCAGTGCTGTTGGGGAGTTTTAGGTGTAGAGCCTTCATGAGGCCACCTGTGCTTTCTATAACTCTCACACATTATGATTTAGTTCTTCTTGGTTCTGTGTGTGATTATGAACCTATAAATTAAGAACAAACAATGTGTCTTAATAGCTCTCATAGTTGATGACAGTAAGATTAAATGTCATTTGAGGAGTGACTGATTCCTGAGTTTTTAGGTTTGTCTCCATAGGCCTGCACATATCCCAAACATTTTGATGTTCAATAAGCATCATGGCTGATTTTCCTGTACTAATCTGAATTCTAGTTTGATTTAAAATAACTTCAATTATGAACAAGAGAGAGAGAGTACAGTGGGGAAAGCACTTGCTCTTCATGCTGCCCAACTTGGTTCCATCTTGGATATCAAGAACTTGTGGTGCTCTGAGCAGTGCCAGGAATGACCCCTGAACATAGAGGTAGGTACTACTGGTACTTTGGCCCTGAACAAGTGTGTTAGTGTCAAACTGAAAGGTTATTTTTTCTTTATTTTGTCATTTGGGCCATACCCAGTAATGCATAAATACTTTGGCTTGGTATTTGGGTACTTGCACCTCGCAGTGTTCCAAGTACCATAGGGTGTCAGAAATTTAACACAGGGATGCAAAGCATGTATGCACGTCAGTCCTCTGAGCTTCTGTAACCCTAAGAGGTAGCTGTTTATTGTTTAAAACTAACATCCCATAATGGCAGAGCCATTAATTAAAGATAGATGTTGGTTCATCTACTTCTACTTCTTTATTTAGTTGAATCACTGAATTATGAAGACACAAAGGTATCTATGATTAAGTTTCCAGATACCCTTTTTCAACTATAATCCCTTTTCCAGTGTCCACTATCCTCCACCAAATCCCCCCCCTTATCTCCAGATTGTCTCTGTGGCTGATACTTTTCCCATCCCATATTATTTTAGCATTTTCTTCCCTAACTTATGCTCCCTCTACACTGGCCCCAATGGTATGCTTGCTACTGAAGATAATTTCTTCTTCTAGAAGAGCATATTTTCTAAAAAAAAGAAAATGCAGGTTGAAGACAATCACACTTGCTAACTTCCTCACTCAATCAAGCCCAGCTTATTTTTCTTCCATCTTTTTCCCCCAACATCACTGGTATCCTGGTAGTTCAGCCAAAATTGTTGTCATACAATTTCCCCTATTTTATTTCTTTTATTGGGGGGGGGTTTGGGGTCACACCCGGCAGCGCTCAGGAGTTACTCCTGGCTCTATGCTCAGAAACTGCTCCTGGCAGACTCTGGGGACCATATGAGATTCCGGATTTCGAACCACCGACCTTCTGCATGGAAGGCAAACACCTTACCTCCATGCTATCTCTCGGGCCCCTTATTTTATTTCTTAAGAAAGACCAATGGATGGGGGAAATGCCATATGTGATCAGTTGATGAAGTAATCTGTTGGTGAAGAGCAGTCAGGATGATGATGATCTCCTGTGATTGCTGATCAGAATTCACCTGTCAAAGATCCACTAGAAGAAGCTGCTTTATATGGTCATCTTGGTTGCAAGTGGTGACTCTCTCTTGTTGCATGAATCTGAAAAGATATAGGAGAGAAATGCTCCAAGGCCAAAAAGGAAGGTGTTAGCGTGATAGAGAAAAGGTTTTGCTTACAATACAGACATCCACACATCCACAGTTGATCAGTGCCCTTGATTGGCTGCTGCTGGTTGAGGGGCCTCAAGCCTCTCACAAAGTGTCGTCTGCAGAAAGGTTGTGAGCATCAGAGCATCGGGGGCACTTTTCTGAGACTTTAGTTCACTCCCTTCTTCACTTCCTCCTCTGTCCTGTCTCAGGAGGCTCAGCTGGGCGAGGCCAAAGGTTGAATTGGTGGAACCTATGTCGATTGGGAACATCGCAGCTACCTTACACTGGTATTCCCCCTGACCCACTTATGTTAGAAGCTTCTGGATCTTTTTGTCCATCACGATATCAAACTCCACAGTCTCCACATCCCCAATGCTGCCGAAAGACTTCCTGTGGTTGTTCTCTTAAAAGTAGTCTGGCAAAGATATCTTGCTTAGTGTTATTTCTGTTAGTGAACCAATAGACATTTCGAATATTGCATTATTTAACAGTACCAAAGACTTGGATTGACTGCTTTAGCGTATCCATCTCTGCAACGCTCATCCCTCTAGGTCTTGTGCCCACCCTGGGAGTGTCTTTTGAGTGAGGACTCTTTATTCTTGTATCCTGCACACTTTTGCAAGACATCTTTAATGTAATTTCATTTGCATTTCTAGGTCCAGTACCATCTTACGAAAGTCTTTTGAGTAAGAACTCTTCATTACTATAAAGCACTCTTCCCTTCTTGGGACATATGCATGGGAGAATTTTTAACGGATATGGCACATTCAGTTCATCCTGAAAGATGTTGGTAAATAAACCAGAGCAGTATGAGGAAACTCAGAAGAAGGTTTCTATAAGCTAATACTCCAGTAGAGGGTATATCACATTCAGTGCAGCAAAAGGGGGTTGACATGGCAATACCAGTTTTATTATTCAGTACCCCAAGAAATTTGTTACCCTAATCACTGTTCTGAAGTTTTCATGTCCCTGTTCAGGCACCATTCTGTAATATGTGGGTTTCAGCTTGCAGTTTGGCACAGAAAATCAGACAGAGTAATGGGAAAAGATAAATTTTTGCCAGGGGGTGACAAGTAGTGTCTTCTTGGATCTTTCTGAGTCAGCCAAGCTTCTTTTCTGTTGCTTTCCCCTACCACTCTTATTAGTCAAAGTTTAACATAAATCACCTGAGTGTCAGGGTTGATGTAATTGGGAATACTTGTGCTAATTAACTCAGATAAGGTGAAAGGAAAGAAGTAAAGTGATTTTAAAATTTATTACAACATAAATCAGGGTCTTAGAAGGCAACACATTTTTTGCGAGATACAACATGCAAGGTACAGGCAGGTAGTGGAGAAAAAAGCAGGAGAAAAATAATGACCAATTTATAAACATATACCTAAAGGTGTGCTCGCTTGGGCAACACATATACTAAAATTGGAACGATACAGAGATTAGCATGGTACCTGTGCAAGGATGAGATGCAAATTCGTGAAGTGTTCCATATTTAAAATATATATACCTAAAGGTATAAAGTCAAGACAAAAATGGGGCCAGAGAGATAGCATGGAGATAAGGCATTTGCCTTGCATACAGAAGGATGGTGGTTTGAACCCCAGCATCTCATATGGTCCCCCAAGCCTGCCAGGAGTGATTTCTGAGCATAGAGCCAGGAGTAACCCCTGATTGCTGCCAGATATGACCCAAAAACTAAAAACTAAATAAATAAATAAATAAATAAAAATAAAAAGACAAAAACAATACAATAACAAGTTGGAGAAAACATGTCCAGTCCACAGTTGAAGATTGGTATTTCTTTCTGATTTTAGAAAATAAGTGTTTAAATAATTTAAGTAGAAAATAGATATTTAAATAATTTGTATGTTTTAAATCCTAGAGGATTACAATCTGTCCTCTGGCTAAGTAGATGTCTAACAAGCACCATTTAAAATCGGAAGCCAACACAAAAGAATTGATGATGAACATTTTAAAGTTAAATCTACCAAAGTTTTTTGGTAAAACAGAAAAAAAAAAAAGAAATGACCTCCTTATTTTTAAATAGCAGATTAAACTTGTTGAAATGTGGAAAGTGTGTATTGATGTCAAGAGTTTATGCCTGGGAATCCATTTGTTTTACATTTTCTTTCTTTTTTTTTTTTGGGGGGGGGTCACCCCTGGCAGCGCTCAGGGGTTACTCTTGGCTCTAATCTCAGAAATTGCTTCTGGCAGGCTTGGGGACCATATGGGATGCTGGGATTTGAACCACCGACCTTCTGCATGCAAGGCAAACGCCTTACCTCCACGCTATGTCTCCAGCCCCTATTTTTCATTTTCTTGATGTGGGCAACTAGTGTTTTATACTTTCTCTTGAATGATTGTGCTGCTGTCAAGGAGAAGCTCATGTAATTTTAAACTTTCTCAGACGAAATAAAAGCACTTCCACTTTAGTGTGGGAATTTTAAATATTCCGGAAAAGGTAGAAGAGGTGCCTGGAAAGGGACATGCTGGCACAGTGTTACTGTGACTTGTTGCTGCTTGTAGAGAACTGAACATCTTCAGTGACAGTCCCCTGCTCTTCTACTTAATGGAGTAAGGACTTGTTGAACCTTTTTGGTGCTGAAAACCTCTTGGATAAAAGTGTGAAAAATAACCTCACCCATGATTCCTAACATCATACAATCTGGTGAGATGTTGCATCAATTTACCCATAGGTGATAAAATTAGGACTTAAGGGAGGACATAGAAAAGGGGCTGAGGGACTGGCTCAGTGACATTTTTTGTTCTGATAAAATTTTAGTGTTTTGGAAATGCATTCCCTGTTTATGGACTGAAAGGCTATATATTTTCAAGATGACAACCTGGTTTAGTAATTTTTAAAATGTAAATGTTTTCATTAAAAAGTGATATAACAATCTCTAGAATAGAAAAATATTTTAGTGTTTTACCTAAAACATCAACAAAGAAGTTGTCAATGGTTTTTGAAGAATACTTATTGAGTACTATTGAAGTAACTGTTTCACAAGTGTTAATATGTATGCTTTGGACATACAATGTTACCCTCCCTCCCACTTTACTAGGTCCTTCTTGTCTGGACCCTCCCTATCTACTATCACCAGCTTGGAAGCCTCATCAGCATCTAATAATTTATTTTCTTTAGGCATTCACTTTCCCTTTGCTTTCTTTTTTCATTATTACTATAAGATTATTCTACATCTATCATTCCCCTTTTGACTTATTTTTTCTATTGCAGCCCTATCTAATTCTATCCATGTTGTAGCAAAAGGCAAGAGCCCATGTTGTCTTAAATCTCCATTGTATATTTTAACTGCATTTTCTTTATCTATTCATGTGTCAATGATTGCTTGGGATATTTTCATTTTAATTAAGTACTTTTCAGGGACAGAATTTTAATACAGCAGGTAAGTGCATATGACCTGGGTTCTATCCTCCAAATTCCCTATGGTTCCCTGTTGGGTCCCATTTATTCCTTTATTGGTTATTTGTGTATCCTCAAAGAGCTCCCAGAATGAGAAATTGATTCCCATCCCCTTATCCCCTTGTGGGGGAAATCTTGGTAATATTTATCCGCAGCAAATAATCCACACAAAAAGGAGGGGAAAGGGGTAAAAGGTTGGGTACAGAGAGTCCTTTGTCAGCCTACAACCAGCTCAAAAACAAAACAAAACAAAACACAACAACAACAACAACAACAACAAAAAACACCTGGAGCCAGCCAGTAAACTCTGCCAAAAGACCCTGAACACCTCGCTCCTATTTATTCGGCTCTCAACAGCGTCCCCACCTGGAAGGTCAAGGTGGGACAACAGGCAAGGAATAATCTTATGAAAATGTTTTCATATACAACGGTTTCCCAAACACCATTATGAGTGATTCTGGAGTGCAGAGCAAAGAGTAACTTCCAAGCATTACTGGGTGTGATCCCAAACAAAATATAAAGGAATGAATAAGTGCTTCCCTTGCATATTCCCAAATCAGATGATGAAAGTATGAGTATTGGTGCAGGAAGATTAATAGGATGAATATTGCTGTGAAAAGTTGGGATTTGGGAAGGCTTGTTTCTGGATTGAGGCATGACTAATAGAAATAGAGAAGATTCTTGAGAAAGGGGAAATTGGAAGGGACTATGGGGATGATGATTTCTGTCTGACCCAACTGGATGAATTCAGATTCCTGATTCAAACAACACTAGAAGAGGCCTGTGTATTTGCAGGGGGAATTTAGGAAAACAGAGAATCCCTTGAGATTTAAAGCTGTGGATTTCAAGAGTTGTTAGAATTGTTCAAAAGAAATGTCAGATAGGCAACGGGCACTTCTAGAATGTCTAGAATGCAAAAGTTTAAAGTGCCAGTAATTTTTTGATCTTGCATGGGCATTCCTGGGCATGGATGATACTATACAGGCAATGTTATAACTAAAATTAAGATCAAGAAATGGACCAGGATGCTATATTCACCTTTAAAAGGTGATCTTTTGGGTCACATGGATTGATGAAATATATCAGTCTTACTGGACTTCTTCCCCTCCTCCGCACCCACCAATTATTTATGATGATGTTGAGTCCTCAGGGGATATTCGAGTAAGTCTATAAAACTGAATAAAGCCATTAATCTCAAAGGACTGAAAGTTTAAAGAGACTTTTTTTAATATTATAAATCTAATTAAAAGCTGGGAATGCAAATAAGTTTGTGGTTAGAGAAACAGAAAGTATCTCTATTAAATGGTGTTCTGTTTTTCAGATAATTAAAATTATTTCCGAACCACAGAAGTTTTATACAGGAAAACCAGGGCTGTTTCATTGCAATGTGAATGTCAGCACAGGGCAGTGGTATCTTGCTCTGTCCTCTTGGTTCAGAAAGAGGCATCTCTCACATGGGAAAAATCCTTTTATACCAGGAAACTTGAAAGGCAGAAATTAATTTGACCAATTAGACAGCTTGCTGGATGTTCTGACTTCAAACACTGAGATTGAGATTCATTTAAAAGGCTGGAGAGAGAGACTCAGAGTTCAGAATCCCAAGTCTCTATGAAGCCATTAAAGACAGCTGTCTTTGAGAGGAGTTTTTGCTTTCTCTTCCTTTCAGTTCTCTGAATCAAACATTAAAGACAGTTGTTGTTGAGAGGAGTTCAGTTCTCTGAATCAAATATTTTGATTATCCTTAGGGAATTGTCCCTGAGATGTCTTAATCCTTTTCTTAGGTCTAGTCAAACTCTTTTTGTGGCACTTGAAGATATTTTTTATGTTCATATTAACTGGCAGCAGCCTCTAATATTATCATGTAATAATTCATAGAAGGGAAAGGCTTATGGAAGTCAGGGCTCCATAACTTGTATGGTGAATACAAGTTAAAGCCATCAATGAAAGGAGCAGTTTGCAATTATTTAATATGTAAGAGAAAGGAAAAAATCAACTAGCTCTGTTCTCAGTTTGCTTTATGTTTCTCTTCTGATTTCACTATTAATAATTTAGGGTTGAAATAGTATCATGGAAGGATGATATTGTTTGTGGAAGCCTGTCTTGGAGGGCTCTGGTAGAATGAGTGATTTGTTCTTTATTGTTTTTTTGTTTTGTTTTGTTTTGTTTTGTTTTTTATGTTGGTTTGTTTTGGGGCCATATCCATTGATGCTCAGGAGTTACTCCTGGCTATGTGCTCAGAAATCACTCCTAGCTTGGGGGGACCATATGGGACACCTGGGGGTCGAATCCAGGTCTATCCTAGGCTAGCAGTTGCAAAGCAGACACCTTACAGCTTTCGACACCCCTCTGGCCCTGATTTGCTCTTTAACCCAAAAAGTTCTTGTTGAACCGTTGGTCAGAATCAGGCTAAAGATTGTGGAATACAATTGAAAAAAAAGCCTAAGCCATGGAAATTTGTCTCTACTTAGGGACCACCCATGAAATAGAAAAATTGTATGTGTGATTCTGGAAATAGAAACTGGATCTTTCCTTGAGCACCTAATTGTATTTTGGCATTTATATTAGTTTATATTATATTATATTAGGTTTTATAACACAACATTCTGACTACTTTTTATTTATGCCAAGTTAATATTGAGGAAGAGGAGGTCAAAATACAGATAGTAGGTAACAATCAAAAGAGTTTGCAAGGCAGCACAGGATTAATAGCTGAATGAATGGCTAAGGATTCTGAGGAAGTGATAGTTAAATTATGTCACAGTGGATTTTTCTTCCTGGCAAGTTGTTGGTTGGTAAGCTAGAGAGTAGGAAAAATGACTGAATGCTTGTATCAGCTAAGAAAATCTGTGGCTGGCATGCTTTACTTCTAACCTACCTCTTTGTTCTGGGACTTTCCATGCTCTGAATAAATTTCATGCTGTGTCAGGCTTTCATTAACTTCACTACACCTAGTGATTATTCCATATGGTTAAGTTTATTAAATAGATGCTTCCATGCTTCCACACAACAAAATGTGGGCAACGATGTTGATAATTCAGATGACTTAAGACTTTCATAATTAATGCAAATGACCTTTTCTATGTTAGCTAGTTTCTTTTAAGCTTCATTAGATTAGAAGCAGCTATTTGTTACCTGCAAAATGTTTTCCCACTTCCTTAGACCATAGCTTGCATCATATAAATGATAAATGCAGTTAGCTCTATCTGCTCTAGAAAAGCTTCTGGAAGTCTTGCATGAAGGCATCATAAAGGACTGATGACAGACCTCTTGTGAAAATTCTGCCTACTCCATCACCATTGGTGAGAGAAGGTGCCAGCATCACTATGGAAATGGTCAGATTCCTTTTCTATCTCTCTTTGGTAACCAGACTGTCCAATTTTCACCACCTTGATTAAGTCATAGGAGGCAATCAATTGAGTAGTCACAAGTTTGGATGATTTGGGCAATGCTTGCTCATTTGAGGGTGGCAATGTTATGATTAAAAGAACAAAGAAGATTAAAAGAACAAAGTAAAGTTGTGGGGCATTAATTAGCTAAAGAGTCTACTCTGTCTTGAGAGTGTCAGACATATGAGAAATGAGCTACCCAGCTTTCTCTGGTATCACACCTGACTGTCTTGGCAGTCTTGGCATTAATGGCTTGGTCTGGTGTTTATTGTGTTTGTGTCTCTTGAAGCCTCCTTGTTGTCTTGGTACATGTTTCCATGAGAGATCAGCCATAAGAACAGAACTTTGGAGGCCAGAGAGATAGCACAGTGGTAGGGCATTTGCCTTGCATGTGGTTGACCTGAGACAGACCCGGGTTTGATTCCTGGCATCCCGTATGATCCCTCGAGCATGCAGGGAGCAAATTCTGAGTGCAGAGCCAGCAGTAAACCCTGAGTACCATGGGAATGTTCAAAAACCAAAACCAAAAGAACAGAATTTTGGTAGTGTGGGGCCTTGTGTTCTGCCCTGTGAACGGAACATTTATTTCCGCAGAGATTGATAAGAATTGAGAGATGGTAGGGAGTAGAAGAGGTGAGGAGTAAGTGACTTTGGGATTGGTAACTAGCCTTTCTGGGTATGGAAATGCTCTGAAGTTCAACTTTGCCCAATCACAACGAATAAGAATGGGAGAGAGATGGATCCCCAGGGAACATCAGAAGGTCTTATCCAAAGGTCCAATACTTCAGCCATCAGTAATTCACTGATTAACTGATAAAAAGTCACCCACAAATTACTGGAAAAGCCATAGAAAGACTTGAAATGTTGAAGGTGTTAAGTTTTTAATGTAAAAGATTAAGTTGCTGTTTTGACTTTTTCCAATTAACTATCCATCCTTCCCCTGCTACTTCACTGTTGTTGAAATGACCAGGGATTTCTTGCCTTAGCTATGTGCTTGCACATGTGTTCACCGGGAGGTCACACTCATTCTTTATTTTTTATATTTTTATTTAAACACATTGATTATAAACATAATTGTAGTTGGGTTTCAGTCATATAAAAAACACCCACCATCACACTCATTCTTTATGGTAGTCACACACTTCAAATGCAGTACTAGCCCACATCTGGCCACGCTGCACTGGAGATCACATACCCTACTGTTACCCAAAGAGCAGTATTTCCAAAACCATGATGAACCACATTGCACTGGCTTCCCTACACTGCAAGTCACTCTTTTTGTTTCATCCCTATTGTACTGAAATTGTAAGTATCTTAACAGGATGAAGTTGATATTTGGTTCATCCAGTGTCAGAGAATTTTGCAACTTAGCCATTAAATGGTTAAACCCTGTAATTTAGAAGACCATTTCACAATATTCATGACTCACCACAAATATTGCTAAGCACTCCCAATGATCTCTTCTGGCCCCATGTGTGCCTGACCTTACTGTTTAGTCATTTATGTTTATAGGTGGCATTTTCCCTTGGTGCTAGGAACTTGGTAAATTTCTACTTGAAATTTATTTATGCCAGTTCTTATTCTCTGGCAAGTGGTTGATGACGTCAGTTTCAAACAAATGCCAGTTGATTTTGACTGTTTAAAGACTCATTCTTGGATCTTCAAGAGGTGAGGATGTATCCTCATTTTTCCTCCTTGGCCACTTGGATTTGTCATACAGTGATGGTCTGTTTTCATGACTATGCGAAGTCAGTGGGCCTGGGGCAATTGGTTTGGCTGGGCAGTGGCCTGATTGCCTTCTCTGCTTGTGAGATAGCTACAGAGACTCTTGTACCTTCATTATGCCCAGCTTAGAAGCCAGGGAAATGGAACACCAAAGCTCATATAGCCAAGAACAGAGTTTCTGAATTTAATAGTAGAGATTGGGAAATGACAGACACTTAGGAAAAGTCTGCCTCCTAATTATAAAGGCAGAAAATACTGCACACACTAGTACAGAATTCAGAATAACCTTAGGATTAATGTGTTCATGGAACGTTCCTATCATGCAAGGCTCAGTGTCCATGTTTGCCATGTGCCAGCTCATCGTCACCACTGGCCCATCTCACTTATTCTCTACATTGATCAGTCATAGTTGAATACTGAGGAGAGAGACAAAGGGAAGAGCATAGCTTTCTCAGAGGCACTGGGAAAGTGGCAAAGGGAACTTTGCTGAAGCAGGAGCTTGCTGTTACAAAGGTCACTACTCTGTTGGTACAAACTTTTAGCAGCAACAACTCAGAACAACTAGGATTTCCCCAGCCTTGTTAAAAAAAAAAAAAAGAAATCTGAGGCCAGAGAGATAGTAGAGTGGGTAGGGCATTTGCCTTGCATGCTGCCAACCAGATTCAATTCCTGGCATCTCATATGGTACCTTGAGCATCATCAGGAGTGATTCCAGAGCTCAGATCCAGGAGTGAGCCCTGAACACTACCTGGTAGTGGCTCTCTCCCCAATCTGATTTGTAAAATTTCCAAAAGTTTTTGTTTCTGGTGACCTATTCAGAACCCAAAGTCTCAACACACATGTAAACATGCACATGCACGCATTTCCATGATCACTTGTGTACATTCACAAACACACACACTTCTTTGCTGTCTCCATAAAAAAGGTGTGAGGAGGTGGTGCCAGGGAAGGTCAGAAGTGGTGCTTTTTAAATGAATTGCTGGTCTGCAGTCTTTCATCATCATTTAGTCAGGAAGCTCTTGCTTTGAAAAAAAAAATCCCCAAACATTATGGAAATGTACCTGTTTTCTGAGGTTTCATTAAATTATACTTAAGTTCATTTTTCATGTGGAAAATGAGCTTCGACTTCTGCATGATGAATCGTTTCCTCCCACATGCTGGTGGTGCAGGAAGCTAATTATGTGTGGCTGCCCTCGTCCTGCTCATCTCGTGGATTCCAGGCTGCTGTGATGAATAGGATGAGATGGGTGTGATTGCAGCTGCTTGTGCCCCAGCCAATGGGGAGGCTTCTCATTCAGGGTGCTCTGGCTGTGTGCCTTGTTCCCAATGGAATTCATTTCTTCTGACTTATGCTCTCCCTCACCTATAGAATGGAGAATTGAATGTGTGGGAAGTTGGGATCCAGCAGGTCATGACTTAGTCTAGGTCATGAGCAATGGCTGGTGTGGCACTACTATGCTAAGAGAGCCAGTATTAACCCCCGAAAAAAGAGGCACTTTGTACTTAGGGGTCCCAAGAGTAGTGACAATCCAGTTCCAGATGTGGAAGTGGAGGAAGAATGGTCAGTCATGGAACTCTTGCTTAGCTCTGGGGCTGGCTATGATTAATTCCTGTAGAGGAGACTACAGGATTATCATGCCCTACATTCAGCTCTGGGGACACCTTGGCATTTGGAGGAGTGTTAAGGAATTCTGGCCTACTAAATTCAGAGCCTGAGAGAGATTAACATGCCTGCCTGGTGTGTGGTCGCCCTGGGTCAATCCCTGGTATTACATTTAGTTCTTCAAGCACTCCAGGAGTGAACCCCGAATGCCAAAAGGTGTGACCCAACTCTTCACCCCCAACGAAAGAAAGTATTAAGAACTCTGTCCTTCGGGCCAGAACAGTGCCATATAGTGGTGGTAGGGCATTTGCCTTGCATGCGGCTGACCTAGGACAGACCACGATTTGATCCCCCAGTGTCCCATATGGTCCCCCAAGCCAGGAGTGATTTCAGAGCACATAGCCAGGAGTAATCCCTAAGGGTCACCAGGTGTGGCCCAAAAAACAACAACAACAAAATAGAACTCTGTCCTGGTCCAATGCTTTGTCTTTCTTCAGAAATCATTTCCCATGAGCCTCTGAATTCTGTATTAGTTTTTTTTTTTTTTTTTTGGTTTGATGTTGGATTTGGGCCATTCCTGGTGATGTTCAGTTGTCACACCTAGCCCTGCACTCAGGAACTACTCCTGGAATTACTAAGAGGACCATATTAGATTTTAGGGATCTAACCCTGTCCAGCTGTGTGCAGGCAAGTGCTTTACCTGCTCAGCCCCCATATTATTTTCTTTCTTAAATTAGAGATTTTAGGGCATAATCATTTAACTGGGTTTCAGGCATACAGTGGTTGGGCTATTGTGTTAAATGAAATGAGTTAGAAGAAGGACAAATTCTGGATTATCTGTATTGCATTTCAATTTAGTTTGGATTCCCCAGCAATGATCAGAAGTCTCCAGGACTATAGGCATTTGGAGGGCAGAAGAGTACAAGACTGTGTGCTTGGGTTCTGAAATACGTCAAGCATGTACCATTGACTGCTGAGTTACTTCAGTGGTCCCAGTTCAGGCTTCTCTGATGCTTCTTGGATAGCTGGTTTTTATATGTTCTTTGTGTCAATTCACTGCCCCTTTCACATTTTCCCAGTTGAATATTTTTTTCTTTACAGTTACAAGTTTCTACCTCATTAACCCCGGTCTCAAATTATTCCTATTTGTTGTAGTATTTAAAATATGCACAGTGGGAATGTATCTACCTGAACTTTTTGTTTTTCTCCTTGGTTTACCCACAGAAAGCCTTCCCCTACCCATGAAGGCATTGAGACAAGAGTGATCAGTAGATTGGCATGACCAAAAGGATCACTTCTGTAAGGTAAAGCACACTTGAATCAAAAGTACCAAGAAACTTCTTCCAGTGAAATTTCATGGAACAACTGTTTCCTCAATGTCACAATGTCCCACAATGCTTGTGGGAGGGAGTCTCCAAATATTTTTGGTGAAATACAATTCAACCAAGAACATTCTGACTCCCATTCTCCTTGGGAGTCCAGAGTAGAGCTGATGCTCTGGCCTCTCCCTAACAAGGAATCTGAGCACTTGTTCTATTTGATGTCCTCACTCAGCTTGTTTTCCAGGAAATACTTTTCAAAATCTTATGAAAGGAAATAACAAAATTTCTCAGTCTTATATACCAGTTTCACCTGAGCTTTCTTAAATGTATTAATTCCCTCTATTGCTACAATGGAAGTATTAAGTATGTAAGTATGCCTTATTATTGTTCTATGTTAGCCAAAACTAATGGAAATCATAGGCAGGAGAGGGTCTCTGCCAAAAAGTCCATACATGCCAGATTTGTAGGTGGAGAAAGACAGGTATAAGGAGCACTGGGAGATAGCCAGCGACATAACCCCCCATTGGCCCTCATTATCCACTCCTGGTTCTCCCTCTGGCTGGAAATCTACAGGGAGGTCATCCCCTATACAAGATTCTGGAAGTTCCTTACCTGGATGATGCCAACATGGTCACATGCCTACTTCAAGCATTATCTGCCAGTGATGATCCTCTTGGGCATCAACATGAAAAGACAAAAGAAGAGAGCAACAAAAAGTGACTTAGTGATCTAACAAGGAATTGCTGGCGTTTCTGGCTCAGTAGTTGGCCATGTGGTCTTATTTTCTACTCAGAGTAACTCTTCCACACTCCAGTCCTGATCACTTCGGATGCATTTTCTAGTTCTTCATTCCTATGGATTCTGAGGTTTCAGTAATCTGACCTCCTTTGGTTACTGCACTTTCCCATTAATTGCTTCTGTTGCATAAGAAGAGATGAAGAGGATACTGGTTGAGCATCCTGAGCTCTTTAGATAGCCCTCCAATGGGCACTGGCAACCCAGTTTTCTCCTTGTCTGAGTCTCCAATCTCGGTCAGTTTAGTAATTGTTTCTCATACCATTAGATTTAGGGAAATAACATACCCAGAGCATTCTGGGAACTCTTTTCATTTTAATTTTTCTGGTATAACTCGGGCAAGCCCAGATTCTACCATTATTTGATTGCCAATAAGTTACAGATTTTTTGTTATTTTTATCTGTATAAAGTTTAATAAATTGAATAAATAAATAATAAATTTATGGTGCATGTTATTTTGTTTTACAATTATATGTAAATTATATGGATAGTTTTCACACTTTTACTTTTAATTTTTTTTTCTCTTTTGAGTATAGATTTGCTCAGGCTTATGATCCAATAATACAGTTCTGCACTTTCCTTGGCTTTCGTCCCTGTTTAGGTAGAGTTCCTTGAATTTAAGCAGCACAGAAAAAATGCAAGCTCATGCTATCACTATTCTCTAGGAAAGTTGAGGGACATGAGAGGTGATAAAGATTTGGGACTTTGTTTAGCTTAAACAAGATTCAGCTTTTCCTTTTTCTTCACTAGAGGAACCCAGTTCAGGTGAAATCACATCCAGTGATTCTGCTTTTTGGACTTGATGCCAGGTTGCCACCTCAGCTTTGTAGATTTACAGCCAGCCCTGATGTAGAGGGGGAAGTGGATATTGAGTCTGTGCACATCAGAAATTGGAATCTCTTGAACAGGCTGTGCTTTCCAGAGGCTAAACTTCTCCAATAAAAAATTTTCCTAGATCTACCCGAACTCCACCTAGTGACTTAGAGATTTTGTCTCCATTTGGAACAAAATGACAAGTCTTCAAACTAAAGCAAAGGATGGCCTTTATTTTCTGAGTTCAAAAATTAGGTGGTGATGCTCCAGAATAAATTCCTGAAGACATTTGAAAATCATTAGTTCCCAAGTTCAGGATTTTGAGGGGCTAGGGGACCATCTCCAGTTCTGTTCTCAACATGTCACTCCCAGAGGTGTTTAAGAGATCATGGGAGTTGGTTGCATGCAAGGCAGGCACCCTAGCTCCAAACTATCTCTCCCTGCAAGAGACTTAAAATGACATTCAAATCCCGATTAATATGTTGTTCGTTTTCCTTTCCAAATTATATAACTAGATTGGATGAGTGTATATCTATACATCTACATGTCTGACATTCTTTTTTTAAGTGTACAGGTTAATGATTCATGATTATTTCACCTTGTTTTGATCAAAGTAACTGAAGGACTCAAATAAAGCTTAATGACAGACAGCACAGCACCATACCCAGTTCCATGGAAAATTGTCTTAGGTCATGTCTCACTAAATACACTTATTGATGACATTTTAAACCCATTAATATACTTGTGAAAGATGGTCACACACACAAAAAGAGCAGTTTCCCATCACAAAATGTAACAACTGACTATGACTGTGGCAAGCACACTTAGGTCCCTTATGATTAGGATCCCTAATGATTCAAAAACAGAAACCACTGGTTCTTTCTTGAAAGCATCCCTGTACATACTTGGATCTAAGAGAAAGAGTGAAATGAACTGCCTTTTGCTCAGATCCTCCTAGTAGTAATTAGTATTATTTCAAAAGCAGAAAACAAAATAAAGCAAAACAGTGTGTGTGTGTGTGTGTGTGTGTGTGTGTGTGTGTGTGTGTGTGTGCCTTTGTGTGAGTGTATCTTTATTGTCTGCCTAAGGAACAAAAATCACAAATGCCTATTTTAGTAAGCTGTTGTTTGAAATCTGATCATTAATTTCCTCTTTATAAAGAATAGTATTTAATTCCATTTTTTTAAATCTCTGGATATATTTCTCTGTCATTATTTTATAATTAACAGTAGCACTCACTACCCTATAAATGAAGCTAAGTATTTTTCAGGGAATTGTATTCTTATGAATTTTTTTACCATGTGATTTACCTGTCATTTTACTTTTGGTATACCTTCTTGAAATTTCTACTTAATAGGGATCAGAATTTAGATTTGTCTAGAAATTATCTTGGTTTGATTCACTATTTTGGTTGTGATTGTAGATAATTCTTAAAATGGTTTGGGAACAAAAAAAGAGGGGCGGGCTCAACTTTGCATAAGCTGGCTTTTGTCCCCAGGCACACAAAATCCTAGGACATGAGTGAAGCTGTTTCTGGGCCCTTCTCTGACATCCTTCCAGGACATAGATCACACGGAGCCAAAGAAACATTTATCCTCTTAGTGACCTCTTGGCCCTTCTGTGATCTGTAGAAGAGTGTTTTGAGCATGAAGCTTTGCTTTATTTATATTAAAACACGAAGCAACACTGTTTCCTAGCTGTGTAACTTGACCTCTGAGTTTCTTTCTGTACCTTTGCAAATTGACACAAATTGAAATAATTTCTGTAACAGCGCTTAAATAAGTGCTAATTTTAAGTATGTGCCAGTACATGACAAGAATTAACTTAATCTTTGGTGTTTTTGAAGCATCTAAAGAGGAAATGCTTAGGACATTCTATGACTTAGTTTCTAACTCACACACCCAGATAACTTAGCAACTTCATCTTGGGAAATCTGAGCTCAGTATTCTTTTTCCTACTTTTTCTTCTAGATATAAACCATTTGTTTTATCTTTTCCCTCTAACTCTTTAGTACAGCACCAGTTTCATCAAGGTAATTATTCTCCATTTGAATGTATATGAGTGGACTGTCTGTTATTTCCCCAGTTTTATCACTGTCAGAGATGACAGTGGATACCTAATTTTAACTTCTGTTGTCAAAATAAATCAATCACATAGATAATATTCCTTATGAGAAGGGCATCCAAAAATAACCAAACAGTGGATTTGATGATACTTCACCATTATAGCATCACGAAGCCTAATACGTGGGAGTTGATTTTGTAAATAGAAATTGCATAATATAGGATGGGGAGGTAATGTGTCTTATCTATGCCTCTCCAAGATAGGCAACTTGTTTCATTCTGAAAATAATGTTTTATTATGATCAAGCCCTTGGTTCTAGAAACTTGTGGAATCTGAAAAGGCAAAAAAATGATAAAATGCTAGAAAAAAATTTTTTTGAGAAAAGGTTAAAATCAAATAAGAATACCTGGGATAAATAGTGGTTAAACAATGCTGCTCACTTGTCAAATAGAAAAATGGGTGTGAGGACATGGGGCAAACAGTAATAAGGAAAATTATCATGATGCATGTATATTTTTTTAACTTTTAATTGCTACAAGGTATATAGAGAGACAATAAGTAAAATTAAACTCAATATAATCATCCAAAGAATGGAATCCAAGGAAAGCAAATTACTGCTGGGATCTTGGGTTTTTGCTGGTGGTCAGAAATTTCACTTCTATTTCCAGTGCATTTCAATAGCTACAATTACTGTTAATCATCATGTCAATATAATATTTGACAGGATCTGTGCTCCAGAGTGATTCCTGGCATGGCTCAGGAGACAATAGATGGAGCTGGGGATCTGAACAAGACTCAGACCACAACCACATGCAAAGCAAGTATCTCACCTCCTGTGTTCTCTCCATCCCTGCAATTGATTATTTAAATATATATTTAAGATGTAGTCCAGCAGGGTAAGAGAGAGAAAAATTCCAATTTTGGAAACACATGCTAATGAAGGTGCCAGGAAAACAAATTAGTTAGTACATAGGTGGGCCTCTACTATGGGACAGCAAATATCTCATGTAATGAGCATGCTGCCTGGGCTTTATCTCCAAAGTGTGTTTGTTGTTTATCTGTTATCTTGTCACCAAGCTCAGAATCTGAATTCTTAAAAGGTAGATCAGTCCCCTGTGTAATCAGCTCACCACAATGTCTTCCACATCTGACACAGTTCTTGGTACCTTCAAGCATTAAGTAATTCTTCAAGAAATGAATGAGTTACATCATTCTCTCCTCAATACTCCATGAAACTAAAGTTATGAAGCTGAAAGTTGGTATGCATGTTGGTATGAGTTAGAAATTGCTATGTGGTTTTCAAAGATATAAGCCAACTTTATTTAGATGAATGGCTCTCTCAAGCTATGGACACTCACCAATTCAGGAGCCTGGGTTTTACTCTAGACCTGATTAAATAGACTCTCTGGGAGCGGGACTTCAGTCCTGAGTGGTGCTCAGGACTTACTCTTTTCTTTGTGCTCAGGGATCTCTTTTGGAAATCTCAGGGAGCACATATGGGACTGAAAATCAAACCTGGGTTGACTGTAAGCAAGGCAATCACCTGCGCACTCACTGTACTAAGGCTCTGTTCCCTTGGCTTTGTTTCTATATTTCCTTTAGAAACATTTGTTTGTTTGTTTGTTTGTTTTGGGGGCCACACCTGGCAATACTCAGGGCTTACTTCTGGCACTGAGTTCAGGGATCACTCATGGCAAGGGTCCATATGGTGTGCTTGGGGTTGAACCCAGGTGGCCAAGTACAAGGCAAGTGCCTTATATGCTATACTCTCGTTCTGGCCCCTCTTTTAGGAATTTATTTATTGGCAGAGTTGCTGACTCGATCTTGTTCAAAGTATGACAAGATATATATGTATCTTGAATATATTTATATATGTACATGTGCAACATATATAAATATATACAAGACCATTGTATAAAGGCTGAGGAACATTTCAAAAGCCAAGGAAACTAATACTGTAGATTCTGGGTCAGATGTTCTGTCTCTCCCAGGAAGTATTTTCCATACCTAACTTCAATCATTGGGCAGGAGGCTCATTACATGAGGTACTTGCTGTCCCATAGTAAAGGCCCACCTATGTACTAACTGATCTGTTTTCCTGGCACCTTCACTAGCATGCGTTTCCAAAGTTGAAATTTTTCTCTTACCCTACTGGACTGCATCTTAAAAGTATTATTCTGGAGGACACATAGATAGTATTTTTCTATGTCCTTTGCTGAGCTGTAAATTTTCACATCCAAATGAATGATTTAACAGTTAAGATATTTGTGTACATCAGTTTTTACTGTGGGCTCTGTAAAATTTCCATCATCTTTGGCAATATGTGCTTATACCAGCCCAACTTCCTCTCTAGTTCCACCTCTTTTATGTTTGCAAAACAAAGGACATTCCACAAGAAAATAAAATATCCATAATTCATGGATCATATATTTGGAACCACGTCTTCCAGAGGTTATTAGAAAGGTTAAATAGATATTACTCAGAGCTTATTCCTAGCTCTGTGCTGCTCAGGAATCACTCTTGGTGGAGTTGGGTGCACCATAATTGGTCCTGGGAATTGAACCTGGGTCAGCCTTATGAAGGACAAATGCCTTATCTCTTGTATTATCTCTCCAACCTTTTACATTCCACCAACATATTATTTGTGTGTATATTTATACATTTATTTTCAAAACAAAGTCTGACAATCTACCATGTTTGTTTTAGATATGATAGATTTCTATTGAGTAACACAGTTTAAAAAGAGACAAAAATATTTCTGCATATCAATTACATATTTGACTTAATAATCTATCTTTTTCATATGTTTCAAGCAGAACAATATTTTTTCACAGACTGACTTCAGAGACATCCAAGAAAATATGGTTTCTGTTGTGGGACATTAAAAACATGCAAAGTTCCTCATCTTTTTTAAGTAGAATAGTTTCTTTTTATATAGGTTCTTTTCTCTGCATAGTTGTAAGAAAATGGTTTATTATTTTTCAATAATGTAGTTTTTAAAGTACATTTTAATTTCCCACTAGGTAAATAAGTAATGGTAGACACGGCCTATATGGAAAGTCCTATTTTATTAATAATTCTGTTTTTGTTTTTGTTTTTGGGCCATACCCAGTATGCTTAGGGATTATTCCTGGCAATATGCTCAGAAATTGCTCCTTGCTCGGGGATCATATGGGACCCTGGCTGCTGATGGAAGCCAGGTCTGTCCTGGGTCAGCCACATGTGAAGCAAACACCCTACCACTGTGCTATTGCTCCAGCCCCTCATTAATAATTCTTAACATGGTGAAAGTATCTGGAGACTCAGGTTTGGAGGTTTGCTGAAGTATAGAATGAAATTTATTTCTGAGATTTGGATAATTTATTAGGCAAATACACATGGGCTACATATGACTGGCCTGTGTTGACTTATTCAGCTTAGTGCTCTCTGGTCACCTGGGACTCTATGGTCTCAGTGAGAGACACCAGCGCTCCACTTTCTAAGTCTTTAACCTTTTGTTCTTCCTAAGCCATTACCTCAGAAATCCCCATCATTCTAAAAGTGATATCTGATATGGAATAAGTAATCTCTAAAAATCGTAATGATTAGTTTGATTCAAATGTCCATCCCTATCTACATAAATGCACTTAACATTTTAGTTCCTCAGCTGTAAAGTAGAAATTCCTACTCTGATAGCAATATAAATTTTTATTTTGGTGAATAAGCAAATTAACTCACATCAATAAAAATCCTGTTATGCAAAAGATTCTAGTTCTGTAAATTGATATTGGCTTAGAAGCCTTTTAGAGTTAGCACTTTGCTTCATTTGTGTGTCTGATTATCTATGACTATCAAAACAAAAAAACAAAAAGCTTTCATTCATCTAGGATTATCTGTTTTAAACATCAAACAAACAAATACTTCTCTCCAAAAAACTGTCACCCTAATGATTTTTACTTATTTATTTTGGTTCAGGGCCACTCAGTGCTCACAGATCACTCTTCTGGCATGGTTCAGAGGCCTGTATGTGGTGCTGAGAATTGAGCTTGGTTAGACTACCTGCAAGGCAAGTGCCTTGACATGTGTACTATGTTCTGGCCACCTAATTTTTAAAGCAACTATCAATCTAGAGATAGTTCAGAGGTCAAATAACTGACCCCTGTTTGATCCCCTGCAATAGTTGTAGGTTTCTGTCTATTTGAGGGAAGACACCAAAGTGTTCTCAGGAGGCCAAGGGCCCCTTTAGGTCACCAACTGGGCCAGTGGTTCAATGTAAAAGCCCAAGATGCAGTGCTGCTTGGTCCTGAGTGCCAGAGATTTCCACAGTCAACCTAACCAGGGTTGAGACTTCCTGGGCCACTCCAGAGGTGTTTGAACTGGGTATTGGTCACATGTTGGGCATGCTCTGTAACCCTTATACTGTCTCTCTGGCCCCTAGACTTTTATAAACTTTTGCTGTTCATAACAGTTTCAGCTACAGTTGCGACAATGGGCACATAGAAAATAGAGGTATATCCTGTGTGGGAGGTAAAAAGCAATTTTATAATTAGCCCAATCTAATTTGTTCTATGTTACATAAAACTTTTCCTACTATATGTTCAATGCATTATTTTTTACATCTCACTGGTGATAAAGGATCGCTGCCTCAGCTCTGCTGACATACAATATGGAGTTTAAAATTGGAAGATATATTTCCAGTGCATTGTCCAGTTGCCAGTTCAGTTTTGAGAATGGGTGGGGCCACTAGAAAAAGTCTTTGTGTGATACTGCTGGAAATATGTACTCTCTTTATCACATTGTTCAGTTAAGACAGGAAATGAAAATACGACTGCTTGTGTTCATGTAATTCTAACATTGTACCTCCATAAATAAAAATGAGGAAATTAAACAGTTCTTGTTCTTAGTGGTAAGATAGAAGCAGATAAATTATATTGTTTTTACTCACTTGGAGTTCATGACTATATTTTTAATGTAGTTCTTCTTAAACACTTGGAAGAAAATGGTTATTAAAGCCCCAAAATCAGAGCTAAGATGTTAGGGAACTAATGTTTTGGAATAGGAATAGAACTATCTCTTTTAATTCTAATTACTATTTTGTTTCTACTACATTAATTTAGATTCAGATTATCATGGGGTGGAAATTCCAAATATTCCTTTAGAGATAGTTCAAGTTTTTAATTATTAATAAGATCATGGAAAATACTTGGCAACTTTTTATTTGAACATATATAACATCTAAAATTACTTTATCTACAGCTCACACTCTCTCAAAAGTTTATTTTGTAATTTTTCCATTTCTCTTCAAACCCAAAGGACTAAAAAAAGAGAAAAAGATCTGACTCAAATTTATTTTTAGTTATTCACATGCCTACATTTACATGACTGTCCTAGTGCACAGGTAGACGATTTGCATCTGTGAAGGGTGCTTAATTCGATGGTGTTCTTAGGCATTGTAGTAATGAGCTGTCCTCAGCTGTGCTGGAACCTGTTGTAAATCAGGCCCATAGCTGAGAGCTTGGGATTATCACAGTAAAGAAGAACCAATTGGTTCCTCCCTCAAGAAGAGCTAAGTCTATGGGGGAAAAAATGATGGCCATGCTTGATGGGTTAGAAGAGGGGCCTCTGAGAAACATGTGATTGGAGAGCTAGAGGATGTCAGAATCACATATGTGATGAAAGCAGAAAAAACATCTTCCCAAACAGTGGGTACAACAAGCTTGTGTTGGTGGGGAAGAGGTTCTTAGGAGGATGGAGAGGAAGGTCTGGATGGAAAGGGAAGAGGGCACAGGGCATAGTCAAGATGAACCCAAAAGTCCAAGAAGTTTAATAGAGCTGTCCAAAATGAGGTGTTTGAGCTAGGCTGATGAAGGGAGGGATGAAAGATCCAGTCAAATGAGAGTATTTGCAGGATAAACTCTGGGCAGTAGAAAGGCCAGAGTTGAGCACATGGCTAGACTTGACCCAATTGAACCAACTCATTCCCTGATAGTTAAGAGCTCAGGTGGAGTGAGACACTTTGGAACTTGCAGCAGGACATGAGAGGTTTGAGTCAGAAGTTCTGGATTTACTCAGGCAGGCATGAAAACACAAATTGGACTGTAATAGCACTTTGCTGAAGGGGCAGGTAACTTCTAGGCATATCTCAGAGGCCCTCACTATCCCCTGCCTGTGAATTTAGCAGCATATTTTTCTGCTCTCTGACTGGTTCTCTCTGATTTGAGATTAAATCCTACCCAAAGGGATGTCTTTCCATTCTGTGGAGGGCCTGCAAATTTATCCTGCTTAAGTAAAAAAGGAATTTCACCACAGAACTTGCCTGAAGCAGCCCTGACCAGGGACCAACCATGAGCCACCTCCTCTGCAGCAGTAACAGTGGTTAGAGAATAATCAGTTTCTTATGCCTGTTCTCCAAACTTCAGATAGAATCATTGTGAGCCCATGCATTTGTGCCTTACAGTGAAAATGAAGTCCACTCAACCTTGGCTCTTAGTCATGGAAGACTGGGTGTTTTGACAATATTTTTGAATAAAGAATCTAGAATAAAGGCAAAGGAGATGGACCTCTGCTCACAAAGTTGTGCAAAAATGGGAAAAGTTCATAGGAAATTTCTTTCCAAAGCAAGAGAAAGGTAAGAGGATAAGTCAAAAAGAATGAAGGCTTGTCATAATCACCTCCTTTCCTTCCTTCCTTCCTTCCTTCCTTCCTTCCTTCCTTCCTTCCTTCCTTCCTTCCTTCCTTCCTTCCTTCCTTCCTTCCTTCCTTCCTTCCTTCCTTCCTTCCTTCCTTCCTTCCTTCTCTCTCTCTTTCTCTCTCTCTTTCTTTCTTTCTTTCTTTCTTTCTTTCTTTCTTTCTTTCTTTCTTTCTTTCTTTCTTTCTTTCTTTCTTTCTTTCTTTCTTTCTTTCTTTCTTTCTTTCTTTCTTTCTTTCTTTCTTTCTTTCTGTCTTTCTTTCTTCCTTCCTTCCTTCCTTCTTTCTTTCTTTCTTTCTTTCTTTCTTTCTTTCTTTCTTTCTTTCTTTCTTTCTTTCTTTCTTTCTTTCTTTCTTTCTTTCTTTCTTTCTTTCTTTCTTTCTTTCTTTCTTCCTTATCTTCTTTTTTTTTTTAAGGAGGTAAACTTTCTTTTTTTTTTTTTTGCATATTTTTTTATTTAAACACCTTGATTACATACATGATTGTGTTTGGGTTTCAGTCATAAAAAAAACACCACCCATCACCAGTGCAACATTCCCATCACCCAAGTCCCAAATCTCCCTCCTCCCCACCCAACCCCTGCCTGTACCCTAAACAGGCTCTACATTTCCCTCGTACATTCTCAATATTAGGACAGTTCAAAATGTAGTTATTTCTCTAACTAAACTCATCACTCTTTGTGGTGAGCTTCCTGAGGTGAGCTGGAACTTCCAACTCTTTTCTCTTTTGTGTCTGAAAATTATTATTACAAGGGTGTCTTTCATTTTTCTTAAAACCCATAGATGAGTGAGACCATTCTGCGTTTTTCTCTCTCTCTCTGACTTATTTCACTCAGCATAATAGATTCCATGTACATCCATGTATAGGAAAATTTCATGACTTCATCTCTCCTGACAGCTGCATAATATTCCATTGTGTATATGTACCACAGTTTCTTTAGCCATTCGTCTGTTGAAGGGCATCTTGGTTGTTTCCAGAGTCTTGCTATGGTAAATAGAGCTGCAATGAATATAGGTGTAAGGAAGGGGTTTTTGTATTGTATTTTTGTGTTCCTAGGGTATATTCCTAGGAGTGGTATAGTTGGATCGTATGGGAGCTCGATTTCCAGTTTTTGGAGGAATCTCCATATCGCTTTCCATAAAGGTTGAACTAGACAGCATTCCCACCAGCAGTGGATAAGAGTTCCTTTCTCTCCACATCCCCGCCAACACTGTTTATTCTCATTCTTTGTGATGTGTGCCATTCTCTGGGGTGTGAGGTGGTATCTCATCGTTGTTTTGATTTGCATCTCCCTGATGATTAGTGATGTGGAACATTTTTCCATGTGTCTTTTGGCCATGTGTATTTCTTCTTTGTCAAAGTGTCTGTTCATTTCTTCTCCCCATTTTTTGATGAGGTTAGATGTTTTTTTCTTGTAGAGTTCTGTCAGTGCCTTGTATATTTTGGAGATTAGCCCCTTATCTGATGGGTATTGGGTGAATAGTTTCTCCCATTCAGTGGGTGGCTCTTGTATCCTGGGCACTATTTCCTTTGAGGTGCAGAAGCTTCTCAGCTTAATATATTCCCATCTGTTAATCTCTGCTTTCACTTGCTTGGAGAGTGCAGTTTCCTCCTTGAAGATGCCTGTAATGTCCTGGAGTGTTTTGCCTATGTGCTGTTCTATATATCTTATGGTTTTGGGGCTGATATCGAGGTCTTTAATCCATTTGGATTTTACCTTTGTACATGATGTTAGCTGGGGGTCTAAGTTTAATTTTTTGCAAGTGGCTATCCAATTGTGCCAACACCACTTGTTGAAGAGGCTTTCCCTGCTCCATTTAGGATTTCCTGCTCCTTTATCAAAAATTAGATGGTTGTATCTCTGGGGAACATTTTCTGAGTATTCAAGCCTATTCCACTGATCTGAGGACCTATCCTTATTCCAATACCATGCTGTTTTGATAACTGTTGCTTTGTAGTACAGTTTAAAGTTGGGAAAAGTAATTCCTCCCATATTCTTTTTCCCAATGATTGCTTTAGCTATTCGAGGGTGTTTATTGTTCCAAATGAATTTCAAAAGTGTCTGATCCACTTCTTTGAAGAATGTCATGGGTATCTTTAGAGGGATGGCATTAAATCTGTATAATGCCTTGGGGAGTATTGACATTTTGATGATGTTAATCCTGCCAATCCATGAGCAGGGTATGCGTTTCCATTTCCGTGTGTCCTCTCTTATTTCTTGGAGCAGAGTTTTATAGTTTTCTTTGTATAGGTCCTTCACATATTTAGTCAAGTTGATTCCAAGATATTTGAGTTTGTGTGGCACTATTGTGAATGGGGTTGTTTTCTTAATGTCCATTTCATCCTTATTACTATTGGTATATAGAAAGGCCATTGATTTTTGTGTGTTAATTTTGTAGCCTGCCACCTTGCTATATGAGTCTATTGTTTCTAGAAGCTTTTTGATAGAGTCTTTAGGGTTTTCTAAATAGAGTATCATGTCATCTGCAAACAGTGAGAGCTTGACTTCTTCCTTTCCTATCTGGATTCCCTTGATATCCTTTTCTTGCCTGATCGCTATAGCAAGTACTTCCAGTGCTATGTTGAATAGGAGTGGTGAGAGAGGACAGCCTTGTCTTGTGCCAGAATTTAGAGGGAAGGCTTTCAGTTTTTCTCCATTGAGGATAATATTTGCCACTGGCTTGTGGTAGATGGCCTTCACTATATTGAGAAAGGTTCCCTCCATTCCCATCTTGCTGAGAGTTTTGATCAAGAATGGGTGTTGGACCTTATCAAATGCTTTCTCTGCATCTATTGATATGATCATGTGGTTTTTATTTTTCTTGTTATTGATGTTGTGTATTATGTTGATAGATTTACGGATGTTAAACCATCCTTGCATTCCTGGGATGAAACCTACTTGATCGTAGTGGATGATCTTCTTAACGAGGCATTGAATCCTATTTGCCAGGATTTTGTTGAGGATCTTTGCATCTGCATTCATCAGTGATATTGGTCTGTAATTTTCTTTTTTGGTAGCGTCTCTGTCTGGTTTAGGTATCAAGGTGATGTTGGCTTCATAAAAGCTATTTGGGAGTGTTTCTGTTTGTTCAATTTCATGAAAGAGTCTTGCCAAGACTGGCAGTAGTTCCTCTTGGAAAGTTTGATAGAATTCATTAGTGAATCCATCTGGACCTGGGCTTTTGTTTTTCGGCAGACATTTGATTACTGTTTTAATTTCATCAATGGTGATGGGGGTGTTTAGATATGCTACATCCTCTTCCTTCAACCGTGGAAGATTATAAGAGTCCAAGAATTTATCCATTTCTTCCAGGTTCTCATTTTTAGTGGCGTAGAGTTTTTCAAAGTAGTTTCTGATTACCCTTTGAATCTCTGTCATATCAGTAGTGATCTCTCTTTTTTCATTCCTGATACGAGTTATCAAGTTTCTCTCTCTCTCTTTCTTTGTTAGGTTTGCCAGTGGTCTATCAATCTTGTTTATTTTTTCAAAGAACCAACTTTTGCTTTCGTTGATCTTTCGGATTGTTTTTTGAGTTTCCACTTCGTTGATTTCTGCTCTCAGCTTTGTTATTTCCTTCTGTCTTCCTATTCTTGGGTCCTTTTGTTGAGCATTTTCTAGTTCTATTAGCTGTGTTATTAAGCTACTCAGGTAAGCTCCTTCTTCCTTCCTGATGTGTGCTTGCAAAGCTATAAATTTTCCTCTCAGTACTGCTTTTGCTGTGTCCCATAAGTTCTGAGAGTTTGTGTCTTTATTGTCATTTGTTTCCAGGAACCTTTTTATTTCCTCCTTGATTTCATCTCGGACCCACTGGTTATTGAGCATGAGGCTGTTTAACTTCCAGGTGTTAAAGTGTTTCTTCTGAGTCCCTTTGGAATTCACAAATAATTTCAGAGCCTTGTGGTCAGCGAAGGTAGTCTGCAAAATTTCTATCCTCCTGATCTTATGGAGGTATGTTTTATGTGCCAGCATGTAGTCTATCCTGGAGAATGTCCCATGTACATTGGAGAAGAATGTGTATCCAGGTTTCTGGGGATGGAGTGTCCTATATATATCCACTAGGCCTCTTTCTTCCATTTCTCTCCTCAGGTCTAGTATATTCTTGTTGGGTTTCAGTCTGGTTGACCTGTCCAGTGTTGACAAAGCCGTGTTAAGGTCCCCCACAATTATTGTGTTGTTGTTGATATTATTTTTCAGATTTGTCAACAGTTGTATTAAATATTTTGCTGGCCCCTCATTCGGTGCATATATGTTTAGGAGAGTGAATTCTTCCTGCTCTACGTATCCCTTGATTAATATAAAATGTCCATCTTTGTCCCTTACAACCTTCCTGAGTATAAAGTTTGCATTATCTGATATTAGTATGGCCACTCCAGCTTTTTTATGGGTGTTGTTTGCTTGGATAATTTTTCTCCAGCCTTTTATTTTGAGTCTATGTTTGTTCTGACTATTCAGGTGCGTTTCTTGTAGGCAGCAGAAGGTTGGATTGAGTTTTTTGATCCATTTAGCCACTCTGTGTCTCTTAACTGGTGCATTTAGTCCATTGACGTTGAGAGAAAGAATTGTCCTGGGATTTAACGCCATCTTTATTTCAAAATTTGGTGTGTCTTTTGGGTAGTCTTGTCTTAGATTAGGTCTTTCAGTTTTTCTCTTAAGACTGGTTTTGTGTCTGTGAAGTTTCTGAGCTGTTTTTTGTCTGTGAAACCATGTATTCTTCCATCAAACCGGAAAGTGAGTTTTGCTGGGTATAGTATTCTGGGTGAAGCATTCATTTCATTCAGTCTTGTCACAATATCCCACCACTGCTTTCTGGCATTGAGTGTTTCTGGTGACAGGTCTGCTGTAAATCTCAGGGAAGCTTGCTTGAACATGATTTCCCCTTTTGATCTTGCTGTTTTCAGAATTCTGTCTCTATCTGTGGGATTTGTCATTGTGACTAGGATGTGTCTTGGGGTGGTTTTTCTGGGGTCTCTTTTGGTTGGTACTCTTCGGGCATGCAGGATTTGATCACATATATTCTTTAGCTCTGGAAGTTTCTCTTTAATGATGTTCTTGACCATTGATTCTTCCTGGAAATTTTCTTCCTGGGTCTCTGGGACTCCAATGATTCTTAAGTTGTTTCTGTTGATCTTATCATAGACTTCTATTTTCGTCTGTTCCCATTCTTTGACTAATTTTTCCATTGTCTGCTCATTTGCTTTAAGTTTTTTGTCCAATCTCTCCTGCTGTATGGAATTGTTATGTATCTCATCTTCCACAGCACCAAGTCTATTCTCAGCTTCTGATACCCTGTCCCAGAGCTTATCCATTTTGTCATTCACTTCGTTTACTGACTTTTTCAGTCTTGTTAGTTGACATGTTATTTCAGTTTGGAGTTTTGTCATTTCTGCCTTCATATTTTCTTGGTTCTTATTAGTGTTCTGTTCAACTCGATCCATGGTTTCTTGGAGTCTGTTGAGCACCTTCCATATTGCTAGTCTAAAGTCCTTATCTGAGAGGTTGATTAGTTGTTCAGTCATTATCTGGTCCTCAGAATTGTCATCTTCATTCTCTATGTCTGATGCTGGCCTGCGTTGTTTCCCCATTGTCACACTTGTATTGTGGGTTTTTCTACGTGTTGTGGTGGTATTCATTGTCTATATGATGTAGGCAGCACACTCCTCTGGCTCCTCCCTTTCTGGATGGGCTGACTTGCCTCTAAGGGAGGGGAGTCCTCCGTGGATGAAGCCTCACACTGGGTCAAATCTTAGGCCCGAGCATGCAACAGAGAAGACAGTCCAGAGAGAAATGTTTGCTTCTGTGATATAGCGCCGTTCTTAGTGTGATTTTTCCTTCTTGTTGCAATGGAGTTCTTTCCTTAGAAAGAGTGCACGGCCGCGTAGCGAAGCGGAGCGGCTGTGCTCCTCTGAGCCTCTTTTTGCCCCACTCGCAAGAGTTTCACGCAAGAGGACAGTAGACAGACATAGACAGGTCACACTCACAGTCTTTCACAGTTGAGCCCCACTGGGCCGGTGTACTTTCGCGGATTTTCCCCGCCTGGTGTCACACACAGGGAGCCGGCTTTTGCCCAGATAGCATTGTTATCTCTTCCCGAATGTAGTTTCTTTGGAGTTAGCTTCCCAGGGCTCTGAGGAGAGCTTCCAGAGTTCAGGAAAGACAGAGAAGTGTAGGACAGGGCTCCCTTCCGGTGCTCAGTTCCTCAGAAGAAGCACAGCCCGGTGGAGATTCTGCAGGTAGAGCAGTCAGCACTCTGCCTGGAAACCCCCACCTGCAGCCATTTCTCACTCACTCACTGGCTCGCTGGGTAGCTCCCGAATGTAGTTTCTTTGGGGTTCGCTTCCCAGGGCTCTGAGGAGAGCTTCCAGAGTTCAGGAAAGACAGAGAAGGGTAGGACAGGGCTCCCTTCCGGTGCTCAGTTCCTCAGAAGAAGCACAGCCCGGTGGAGATTCTGCAGGTAGAGCAGTCAGCACTCTGCCTGGAAACCCCCACCTGCAGCCATTTCTCACTCACTCACTGGCTCGCTGGGTAGCTCCCGAATGTAGTTTCTTTGGGGTTCGCTTCCCAGGGCTCTTCTTCCTTATCTACTTTATTTTTCTTTCTTTTATGCCTCTATTTTTCTTTATTTCTCTTTTTCTGTCTTTCCTTTAGTTCTCTCTCTTTCTTTCCTTCTTTCCTTCTTTCTTTCCTTCCTTCTTTCATTCTTTCCTTCTTTTCTTCTTTCCTTCCTTCCTTCCTTCTTTCCTTCCTTCCTTCCTTCCTTCCTTCCTTCCTTCCTTCCTTCCTTCCTTCCTTCCTTCCTTCCTTCCTTCTTTCTTTCTTTCTTTCTTTCTCTTTCTTTCTCTTTCTTTCTTTTTCTATTTAAAATTATTTTACTTAACTGGGTCCTGAGCTATGGCGTAGCGGTAGGGTATTTGCCTTGCACGCGGCTGACCCAGAACAGACCACAGTTCGATTCCCCAGTATCCCATGTGGTCTCCCAAGCCAGGAGCAATTTTGAGTACATAACCAGGAGTAACCCCTGAGTGTCACTGGGTGTGGCCCAAAAATAAAAATAAATAAATACAATAGTTTTACTTAATTAAAGAACTGTGTTTTACAAGATTATTAATAGTTGGGGTTTAGGCATATAATATTTCAACACCATTCTATCACCAGTGTCAACTCCCATCACCAATGCTCCCATACTGTAGTCTCCCATCCCAAGCCCGTTCTCCACCATCTGCCCACCACCTTGGAAGGTACATTACAAAGGTCAGTGGTTTTAGTTTAGATTTCATATTTTCAGTTGCTGAATTTGTTCTTTGTATTTATAGCTATACTCTCACATCATCAATAAAGCCGAAACCCTAATTCCTGTTCTCTCTTTACTTTCTTCACATCTTTACTTTCATCATTACTTCACATCTTCATTCTTGCTTTGATTTCTTTACTTCTCTGTTCTCCTTCCTCAGCTCTGAGATGGAGTGATCTTGGCACTCTTCTTTATTACTTTTTCTCATCTCGTTATTCTCTATCTACCACAGATAAATGTGATCAGCCATTTCCTTTCTTGGCAATTGCTTATGTCTGGGTGTGTACCTCAATGGATAGTGCCCACAGAGCTCTCCCTGAAGGTTCCTAGTTGCCTTGGATTCAGGGGTGACAATCATTTGTCTTTGCTCTAGCTCTAGGTATTGCACTGTATCCTATACACTTCTTTGTTGGTAGCTCCTTTCTCAAAAAGTCCTTCAATATTTAACCAACCAGGAATATACTATGTGTTGCTGTTAGAATCCTGAGTCAGGAAAGTGAATGACATGGGGGACAGTGAAGAGTGAGGAGAAGAGAGCAAAGGAAGAACTCCCAAATCACCCTGATCATGCTATTTGCCAAGACGTAGGAGCCCTTACAGGAGAATTCAGTGGTCACCCTGTTATGACCTTCAGACTCTAAGAGTATCTCTGCCCTCGCAGTCTGATGCTGAAGCTCTTCCTGGCTCTGTATGAGCAGGAGGGGTTAATGGGGAGGTGTTTAGAGAAGTGTGAGTGGCCCTGGACAAGACTTCACTTGGTGAAGAGGACCTCTGGATTAATGGTCAAACACCCAACCCCAAACAGGCTTAGAAATTGGACTTTATCAGCTCACTGCAGATCCTTTAAGAAGTGCCAGAGATGACAATTATTGCATTTTCGAGTTGGGATGTATTTTTGGTGAGGTCTGCTGGTAGGGACATTTTGAGGTTACTGAATGTTACTTGTTGAGAAGGTTTCTCAGTCAGTCTCCTAAGGAGTGGGTTATCTATGGCTGCTATTGAGAAGGTCCTCACACAGGTATCATATCTCTGCTCTGCTCATTAGCACTGTCATTGTTTTTTAGCTGTTTCTAAGATTGTTCTGAGTAGAGCTATGTTCTGGCCTTATCTATATTTGTCAGTAGGCATGTTTGCTCTGAGGTATATCCTTGTATGTTGGCTCTCTGTGTATTTCACATGGTACTAGTGGTGACTGTGCCTGTTCTTTTCCCTCAGTCAAAAGCAATGCTTTTCCTTGCCGGGCCTGATGGACTAGGTGTCCGTCTCCTGGTAATATGGAAAGGCAAGCTACGTGACCCCCACCCCCAACAAACAGTTTAGCATGTCTAAGGGATATCAGAAATGATCTTAGGAGACAGAGGCTGGGATGTGCATTATTACAATGCTCAGGGAATTGATCGGTAAATTGATGCTATTAATGATGAGAAGACATGGTATCATTCTGCAGCAGGGATATTACCTGGAACTTAGCAGGGATTTGCTGACTCATTTTTATTTTGCTTAGTCATGGATGTAAAATATTGAAATCAGAGGAGTTTCATTATTTCAGGAATGTTCAGTAGTTGGGGTGGGTTTTGTATTCTTCCAGAAGTCATGGAAAGAATTTAGTTCTCAGAATGAAAGAATTGCTTCATTTCTACTGAATTGTGTCTTAGAGGAAAGGATTACAAAAATATTTGTAAGGGTGCATGGGCATTATTTTAATGAGAGAAATATCATAATAAATCCAGTTTGAAAATGCTAGATATCTAGAACAAATTAGTGGCCCAAGACTCAGCATTCATCTAAAGGTCTGGTTTTGTTTGTTTGTTTGTTTTTACTGTCATTTCATGTTGCAGGCAAGAAACCAAGACATAGAAATACAGTGTTTTATGCCCTAAATTACAGAGCAACTAAGTGGTCAATCAGGTCCCAAAACAGTTTTACCTCAGGCCCTGTCATTCACCCACTTTCTATACTTGTTCTGATTCACGACAATATATATTTTTTTGGTTTTGTTTTTTCTTTTTGGTGGGAGTTGAAGATGTGGGAAATAGGAGTTAGACTACCCCTCCCTACAATGCTCAATAGTTTCTCCTAGCTCTGTGGTCAGGGGTCATTTCTGGTGGTGCTTGGGGGATCGCAGAACAGGGGATCACATAAACTTGGCAAAACTCCTTACAGCCTGTGCTATCTCTCGAGCCTGACATTGTGTATTTTCCTTATTAACTTAGCCCATTGATAAGAAGCAGTCTCTCTTGTTATCTACTAATCCTCATTATTTTTTAAGCTCCTTCTTATCCAACTTAATTACCTAATTTAACCCGTTTTCTCAATACCTCTGCATTCCCTTGTCTTTTTCATCTACCAAACCTTACTCATGAGAACCTCCCCACTCTGTTTTTCTGAAATTGATCTCACTGCAGCTGCTGGATACAGTCACACAGGAAAACATATCTGCTACATGTGGTTCTGTGGGTAATTGTATGCTCCATTGGTTGTAGGTGATGCTGTATGATGTTGGAGGACTATCTTATGTATGACTGTACATCTCAGTGTGGGCCTATATTGTCCAATATGGTCTGTGTACATGTAATTCTACATGTGTAGATATGCTTCTTTGTATTTGTGTGTGTTTTTTTGTGGTTTTGTGTACTTCTCTGGGATTCTACAAAACTATGATATTTCTTAGTTATCCCCAAACTTTTATGCTGCTGGGCACTGGTTCCTTACTAATATCACTTTTGGTGTAGAATGACTTTCCAAGTGCCTAGTAGCTAATTGCATTTTTTCGAAAGATGGCTGGAACAGGATCTTAGCTGCTGGTCTAGCAGAATGACTGTGCTATTCCTTCTATTACAGAGGTCAGTCTAGTTACAGCATTAAATGTATGCAGCCTTGTCGTTCAAGAAGTGGCTTTCAAGGAGTTTATATAAGGTGGTGGAGATTTTGGCAGGCCCTCTTGCTATATATACTTTCTTCTGCTCTAAGACCAGATCTGTTTTGGCACCAGGGAGACCCAGCATCTGTCTGGAAAGAATCCTAAACTTTTATAGGCCTTTGAGCTCCAACCCCAAGTGAGATCCATCCCTGCAGTTGGCATAGGGTCAATGCCCAGGTAGGTGAGAGAGTGACTACTCAGGATTCAGGCCCCTGGCATGAGTTAGTGCCGATGGATTTCAAGGATTCTCAACTGTGGTCCTAGATATTTGGGAGAAAGTCTAGGACTTCCTCTGCTCTCCACTCTGCTCTGTCTAAATTCATAATGACTCCTACTGGAACTGCATCTCTATTGTCCTTAAACTCTACTTATTCACCATCACCCCTTACTCCATCCCCACACACTCTGAGCTGGTGATATCTTCAACTTCACAGCCAGAATAAGCTAGAAGATAAGAAATTGCCTTATTTTAAGCTGTTGAACACATACATTTATCCTCTTATTTTCTCAAGGGATTTGTTTGTTGGTATGTTTCTTTGGTTCTGGTTTTAGGGCCATATCCAGTGATAATCTGGCTCTGTCCTCAAGAATAATTTATTTCTGGTGGTGCTTGGGTCATCATATAGGATTTTGAGGATTGAGCCGAGGTGGGTTGCCTGCCAGTAAAACACCTTCCCTGCAAAACATCACTTCAACCTATCTTCTGAGACTTGAGAAGAGATACTCTCTAATCAATGACTCCCATTCTCAACTTGTTCTTTGAGCTCCATCTCAACTTGCCAGTAAAATCCTGTCACCGTTTCATAGTATATTTTGAACTTCTTTACTTTGCACTGGACCTTTCCTGTAACAGGAACACATACTGCAAATATACAGGTGGGTAGTTATGACTTTTATATTCAACTGGGACTCTATATCCATGATAATGACACTGAGCATTTACCCCAATGTTCTCTCAGGCCCATTTCTACTCTACATCACCAACTTCACTCCAGTTCCTAAGCAATCAGTGAACTTTTTTCATTACAAAAGATAACTTTGTCTATTAGAGACTTTCATAAATGAAATTATGTACTGCCTTTCCTGGGTTTGTACATGTATGTGGTGGGGGATTATATCTATTTTGGTCTATCTCAAGGTCATTGATGCACTGTCAATTGATTTTAATGTGCAAAATATGGATCCAGCTTTAATTTTTTGCATATGGTGCCTATCCAGTTTCTCCAGCACCAGTTTCTGAAGGTGGCTGGTCCACTTATGACCAATTTCTGTGGAGTAAACTTTGTTGATAATAATTTAACATACGTACTTTTTATCAGGTTCTGAATTGTAATCTGTGTATGGGAACATTGTGTTGACTAAGCTCCCTGTGATGTTTCAGTGGATGACATCATTGCATTAACCCAAACCATCCCCTGTTCTCACAATTACTAAATTCATGTCTAATGTAAGTAATTTAAGTGAAAGGTTTTTATAGCATTAATGACCTATAGCCAGTACAGTTTGTCTCAGATACTTCTCTTCAGCCCCAAATCTCCCAAAGCTATCATCCTATCATCTTCTTTCTTTTTCTTCTTTATTCTTCCTCCTCCTCCTCCTTTTCCTTTTTCTTCTTATTCCCCATCTTCCCCCTCCACCTTTCTTTTTTCTTCTTTCCTATTCTGTTTTTAGTTCACACCAACTGTACTCAGAAAGTGTTTATTCCTGACTCTACACTCAGAATTCACCTTTGGCAGGTTTAGGGGACCAGGTATTCCAGAGATCAAATGCGATCCAGCTGAGTGCAAGGCAAGTGTTCTACTTGCTGCACCATCTCTCCGATTTCATTTTGCAGTATGGTTTATTTGATGGGTGGATCTCAGTATATGAACAGTCTTATGTTCCACCCAGAATGGTGTGAAGTGAAGTGTAAATACAAATTACATAAGGGCACAGGCATTTTCTTTCTCTATTCTGGAGACAATTGGGCTATATTAGAGCAGGTAAGTCTAGATCCCAAGTTACTACTAATATTCTTACAGAACTCACTTCTTAATTTGTCCAATGAGTGTAGGGACTAATGAGACCAGGGAAACATCAGCTGGTCATTTTGATGAATGTTATACAGGAATAGTGCTTAGGCCCCTTCTTGTCAAGCTGTGCCTTAAAGGCCTGAATTACTCCTGTCGGACTTTCAGTCTCCTGCCATGGTGAATGGAGTGGCTGTGATTCTTCTTCCTGGCTTAGAATTTACATTGTCACTTACAACCTAAATAGGAAATAGATTATTATTTAATAATTGTCAGAGCTCTGGCTTGAGAGCAAATGTGTTGTAATCCAAAAGCATCATTTGGGGGCAGTTATTTCTCATCACATAATTAACTTAGACACAGCACCCTGACAGGGCAGGTCAGATCACTCAATTACCTAGCAACCCATTTGATAACTAATTGATCTTGAAGGATTCACCCAGGACCTAGTTTGCATAAAATGTGATCTTCTATGGATTATCATGAGCATTTATGAAGGCTATAGAGGAATCATGTTAATGACCATTTTAATTGTTTTCTGTGATAAAATCGGTTTCATCATGCTCTGCCATATCTTCGGTAAAGCCTCATTCATCAGTGGCAGCACTGAATAAAGCATTTTTAAAAGGAGGATCTTATTTTGAGCTGCAGATATCTGGGTCTTATAGCTCCTCCTGAAATAGTGGTTGACTATGTTTCCTGAATATATATGATTTATTTCCATAAGTAAGTGCCTATCAAACCCAGTTTTGTGATAATTAAAGCAGAAATTTATAAGTATTCCCTCAATAACATAATTGTTTTGGGGGAAGTTGGGAGACTATATTTGGGAACAAGCTACTTATCCATTGTATTATTTCTCTATCCCTGTACTAAGAGTTTTCTCAGAGAACACATGCTCAAAATATGTTTGCTAATTACTTTTCAAAAATTTTTAATTCTCTACATTTCTTTGGACGTTCTAAATTGAATCATTAAGTCCTTAAAGCCAGCTTGCTTGGGCTATATCAAGGTGTTATTTTTTTGGAAAAGCTATTTTTTAAACAGGATTTCTTCATAATCTCAAATAATAATTTTTCCTAATTTCTTTTATCATAGGGATATTGCCAGTGCATATCCCTGTTTGCTTTGACTTACTTGGAAGCTCAAAGTTATTTTTGTTACCCAACTTTAGTAACTGAATAGGACCTTAGGGTCTGGCTTTCAAGTACAAATTCTAACTTTAACTTTTTTATTCTAAGAGTCCACTAATATTCAGTTACCAACAAAAAACCAATATTTTGGCAAGAAGGAAGACACTCTAGTGTCTATAGCCTCAGTTGGGAGGCTGTGTCACATGGAATATGAAAATTGAACATTGTCAAGAAACAACTTCACAATTAGTTGCTTGATCTAAGATGTGAACACTACTGAGGCATTGCCTTCTGATTTAGCAGCAGAAACACTCAAATATTTGACTATTCAGTTAATCTCTTAATGTCTTGCAATATATCAGTATTGTTTCTTTCATAGAAGCATGTTGAGAAAGAGGTTAGAGGGTTGGTAAGATTTTCAGAGTATTCAGTGAATTCATGCTTACAAAAATGCCACATCTTTTTGCTTTAGATTTCCACACTTGGAGGCAGGGCATAAGCACAGGTGGATTTAGGTCTGTTCCTTCACTTTTGCATATATATTAGTTCCTCCCTATGCTATTTCTTTAGCCCTACCAGCAACCCCATGAACCCCAGATGTACCAAATGACATTTAGAATCGTGAATTCTTTTGAGATATGTAGTTGGTTTCATTTTCTATGGCAGTTGTCTGTAACCTTGCCAAATATATCTTGCCAAATATATAATAATAATAATATTGTAATGTTAAAATTATTCCTTGATCTATGATTACAAAATTGATGTGTTATTATTAGGTATGAAAACAGAATTGCCTCCTCAATCCTCACCATCAGATTTTTTGAATGATCAGGTGCATTGTTAATGACAGTATTATTTTAAAAGTCTTAAAAATAATTTTCACCCTGATTCAATGTCACTATGTACATAAAATACTACTGTGAATGATTTGTAATCCACTTTGGTCAAAATAAAAATTATTAATAAAAAATAATTTTCACCCATGCTATAGTTTTCAATAGTGAACCTTAAACATTTAGCAAACAATGTTATAAACAAATATGCTGTTTCCCAGGCTCTTTTGTTCCTTTTATAAATCACAATCTGAGTAAATTTGTTAATTCTTAAAGGCCATCAGAGTTTTGGAATGGTAATTGATCATTGGCTTAAGCTTAAAATTGCCAGTTATGTGAGTCCTTACAAAATAAAAATTTTTTTTTTGTGGGGCTGGAGAGATAGTACAGCAGGTAGGGTGTTTGCCTTGCAGTTAGCAAACTCAGATTTGATCATTGGTATCTTATATAGTCCCCTGAGCATCACCAGAAATAATTCCTGAATTTGAGAGCCAAGAGGAGTAATCTCTGAGCATTGCCAAGTGTGTCCCAAACTACCCCTCCAAAAAAAGAGAGGAGAGAGAGTTACCCTGGAGCCAGAGCAATAGTACAATGAGTAGGCCTTGCATAAAGCCAATCTGGGATCTATCCTCAGTACCTCATATGGCCTTCCAACATCACCACAGCACGGAGCCAGGAATAAGCATTTGAGCACTGCCAAATGTGACTCCCTACTCCTAACCTAAAAGACAAAGATTAGCCTGCCCTTATGAAGCTTTGTAGCCATTCATTACTTTCGTCTAGCCATGACTTACATGGCATCTTCTTTCAATATATGGCTATTTCACCAACACTGAAAATATGCTCTGCAATGCAGGCAACCCATCAGTGATGTTAGCTGATCTAGAACATTACAGCAGCAGAACACTCTGCCTTATTAACCTCATGAACCAACCTATGCTAGCCTCATCATTTTCTCTGCTAAACTCACCCCTCTAAGTCTTCATAGAATTGAAGAGACTTAAGATCTCTCTTTTTTTATTTTTGGTTTTTGGGTCACACCCGGCAGCGCTCAGGGGTTACTCCTGGCTCTATGCTCAGAAGTCGCTCCTGGCAGGCTCAGGGGACCATATGGGATGCTGGGATTTGAACCACCGACCTTCTGCATGCAAGGCAAAATGCTTTACCTCCATGCTATCTCTCTGGCCCCAAGACTTAAGATCTTGACCTGAATTATATTTTGACTTAAGGGAATGTCTTGGTTAGTTTACTCTTCAGTGTTGACAAAGAAACTTTCTTCATCTCAGGAAGAGAGTGTGTCATCCAGGTCATCACTGGAAGAGCTTTTTGAGTTTCTTGTCATACCGCATTGCCTTCACAGTATGTAATTCACAGTATTCACAGTATGTAATCTTCACAGTGTAAGAGACCCAGCTTTGGCTCTGTTTTAGCTTTTGTCGTGCCTTCTGCAGTAATTATTTCTTTTTTTTTTTTTTTTTTTTTTTTTGGGTCACCCCCGGTAAGGCTCAGGGGTTACTCCTGGCTATGTGCTCAGAAGTTGCTCCTGGCTTGGGGGACCATATGGGACACCGGGGGATCGAACCGCGGTCCGTCCAAGGCTAGCGCAGGCAAGGCAGGCACCTTACCTTTAGCGCCACCGCCCGGCCCCAGTAATTATTTCTTTATGCTTGTTAGTTTTGTTTTGGGGCCACATGCAGTGGTGCTCAAGGGTTCTTTTCTGGATCTGCACTCAGGAATCTGATGGGCTCAGAAGACCATGTGTGATTTGAGTGTTTTAGCCCAGGTTGGCCACATGCAAAGAAACTCCCTACCTGCTGTGCTATTACTCCAGCCTCAAATATAATTATTTTTAGCTTTCAATGGAAATGAGAATATGACTCTTTATCTTATAAACACTTAAAAGTTACTGTAGGTTTATAATTGACTTAACTCTAACATTGTTCTGTCTTGGACCATAAGGAGGCCTGACCAGAGATGGGAGAAGCACTCCTGGTCAGTGAAACAGAACACATAGAACATGTATCATGGAAGATCTCTGTCTTGTGTGAAATCTTTAACATCCCATAACACTTGAAATTTTAATACTAGGAATCATAAATAACAGTCACCAGAATATATAGAACATGACTACATATTTGAGTATTGTGAAATTATCCACATGCAATATAGAAACAAAAGAGCACTTATTGGTAGAAAAATAGTGCCAAGAGTCTTAGCTTAAAACAGAATTGCCACAAATTTGGAATTTGTTTTTTTAAAGCAATATGTTTCATAAAGCAAAGTGCAATGAAACAAGTATGCCTGTAGAATATTAGTTACTTCCCATGGTTGGCTATGCAAGCAATGGAAATGTCTAACCCAAGTCATTTATTGCTGGCATGAGATGGAAAATTTGATGGAAAAAATGAGATGGAAAAAATGATGACTTTGATTTTAACAACTCTAAAACTTCTTCATGACAGGAAGACATTATTTGTTTAGTTTTCACAATTTCTAAAGAGATACACTCTACAAAATTGTTTTTTTGGGGGAGGTACTGGAGAAAGTTTTTTTTTTTTTAGTGAAACTTTTCTGACAACACCAGTATGGTTATTAATTCTTGAAGTGACTCAAAATTCTAGACTGTTGAAATAAGTGTTATAAAGAAAAAGAGTTTAAGAAAACCAAAGAGGAGTTGTCCCAGCATAACCTACTAATGATTGTTTGAACTTCACGAGATATAGGAACCTTGTAGAAACTTGTTACTATAACAAATAAAATAACAACAAAAAATAATAAAATAACCAACTTAAGGTTTCTAAGGAATTCCATCCTGCAATTTGCTTTTAGTCAAACTGTACCACAAACATCCTCCCCTTTCCATACCCTAAATGTGTCATGGCAGGCTTGTAGCATTTGGAATTGCCTAGAAAGGAGAATGAAAGATTACTTTGCTTGTTGCCTCAGTCTACTATTATCAAGCATACATTTTCTATCTAGCATTCTTTGCCTAAAATGGAAGCTCTGTTACCCAAAAATGGAGTTTTTAAATATAATTTAAATTGAACCACCATAAGATATACAGTTTCAAAGTTGTTCATGTTTGAGATATAGTCGTATAATGTCCAATACCTTTCCCTTAACCTGTGTACGTTTCCAACCACCAATGTCTCCAGTTTCCCTCCTACTCTCCCTACTGCCTGCCTCTATGACAGGCATTTTTCTTCTCCCCTTTTCAAGATGAGGAATTTATTTTCTGTTGCATGTGTTTTGATGTATATTTCATGTGGGGATATGTGTGCTAGGGTGCTCACATGCAGTGGGAAATCTTTGTATCTGTGCTACCTTCGAATATGACTCTCTACTTCCACTCTCAATTAAACAGCATTTCATAAAATTTAATTCCCCACCAGTTCCAAAAGAGATCCACTTCCTCTCATCATGGATTAAGAGCTAATGTTCCATCCTTGGGATAAGTCCAAATGACCTTTTGTGTTAGCATAGCTCATAAAACTAGTGGCATCATAAAGCTATTTGGTGATGTTATCTTGGATAATGAAGAAAACTATGTTAGAGTTCAGCCTTTCATGTGGTTCTCAGGGTCATCAAACTTAGTACACTGTGATTTCCATATGTTCTACTACATAAGTGATATCCCCAGTCTAATCTACTATTTTTATGTATATTTATTCTGCAGTAAATCATAAGTTCTGTTACCTAATAATATGGCTAATTTCAAAGGCAAATGTTATATTATTAGTTTCTGGAATATTCTTTCAGGTATGTTTTATGAGAGGGAGACTTACAGTTAATCTATAATTGTCTTCCCCCAGTTTTTGCCTAATAATTCCTTCATTCCTCTTCCCATGCTTTGGTTCTGTAGATTGGTATTTCTCAAACTAGTGCTACCAACCCTCAATTGGAGAGTTGGGGTTGCTGTGTAGAGCAAGAAGGCTGTTTAATAGCATCTATAGTTTTTGGCCACAGAGGCTAGGGATTCCTTGTGCCCAGTTGTAACCACTGAACATGCCCCAAACACTTTCAGATTTCTCCTAAAGATAACCATGGTAGACAGAGATTGATACTTCTTTAAAAAGTCAACCCCTCGACTTGGATAACCCCAGCACCCACCCCTCTACTGCCTTGCTCCAGATCTCCAGGGCTTCCTCGGGCCACATGCCTGGGCAAGCCAGTGAGTTGGGCCCCTTGGCAGAGCTTGAAGGTACCCTAGGCTTTCCCCCATTCGGCTCCTTAGGGAGGGTCTAGGGGGGGGGGCTCTGAACTTCCGGCCTCCCAGCTTCTTGATGCAGTCTCTGGTAATCTCTTTCCTGTCTATATTTTCAAAATCAGATACATTAATAGTACTCACTATCATTGAATTATGTTTTTATGTATGCAGAATGTCCATTTTGTACTATGCCCTTTCACACACCCCTACAAAAGATCATTTTTCTCTTTAACTCTCTTAACCCCTATCATCATTACTCCTTATTTACCCTTTTCAATTTAAGTACTGTAGAGTCCTCAGTCACAGACCAAAGTGGTGCCCTGGAGTTAACACCCACCCAACTATTCCAAAAGGCATAGAAAGGACACGTATGTTTTTTCAACATTTTATGTGTGTTTTTTTGACGGCTATACCTTTTACTGAATATTTTCTTCTACAGTGACATTCCCCCCCCCTTTAATCTTCTCTTTGTGAACTGTTCAATATGGGATTTGGTGTGAAAGAATCCCTCAGTTTAATGCTTATGTTTGAACCAAGTCGTGGGTATTGTTGGACGTGTTTTTACGCCCCCATATACTCTGATAATGCCACGTGGCTTTATTTCTTGTTTGCATAGGCACACTAAAACAGGAAAATACTACACATACAAATAAGCTCTTATCTAATAGATATGGGAACACACAAATCTTGTAGTGCAATGGGACCTTACACCCGGAACATTGACATAAAGACCTGGCACAGACCTCAGAAGAATGGGCATTCTCCATTCACCCCTGATCTAGAGAAGACATCTACGAAAATTCAAGGTTGTCTATAACATCACCTGGAGGCAATCCTCTACCAGGGAAGACCCTACCGCTGCTCTGACATGGACCTACTCAAAAGAGACTTCCCTTAACACTGAGAAGACTTAACAACAACAATGACATGCTTACTGGACAGGGCTTTCTGTATTGCCCCTTAATTGTGAGGTGAAACTAGAGGATACTCCACGCCAGCCTGACTTCAATGTAGGATGTGCAGATTCCAGGATCTTTAATACAGAAACCTGATGCCAACAATAGGACTGCATGAAAAATAAAACTGTATTGGCACTACAGACAATGACTTGGATTGAATAAACTATTTTGCCTGGAGCCTAGAGTTGGTCTTATGCCAGGAAACTTCAGGGGTAGGTGTCTCCTTGTATTTAGACCAAGGCTTTTCCTTCCATGTTCCCCATATTTTGGTTGGCCTATGCAAACAATATTTGCCACTCTAACACCGTTTTTACTGTGCCCTTTTGACTAACCCTTAAAAAAAAAACTCTTAAACTTTGGATGTTTACTTAAACTAATATGTATGTGCATGAAAATATAAAAAAATACTATGCCTTCAATGTTTAAGGAATCACATAAATCTCATGGCCTTAGGTTGCTTTGTGTACTGCTAAGAAATGTTATAATGTACTACAATCTGGGGACTTGTGGACAAAGTAATTGTACATGGGTTCTGTCTTATTTTTCTTAATGTTCTTTGACTGTAAGTTCAATATTTAGGCATCAGCTAGGGGATTTCTTCTGAGAACTCTGTTTATGGGCGATTGTCATTTCACTGTAACTTTACCTTGTCCTCTTTGCATCATTTTTCTCATAATTAAAAATTAAAAATTATAAAAAGTCAACCCCTCAATTACTGTTAATTTGGAAATGATTTTGTTTGTGCTTAAAAAAATGAAATATGAGTTGATAAACACATCTTAAATTCAGAAAAAAATTTTTTTTTCTTTTCTTTTCTTTTTTTATTTTATTTTTTTTAAATTTGTTTAAATATAATTTTTATTTTGATCATAGTGGCTTACATATTGTTGACAATAATATTTTAGGTACATATTTACATAAAATCAGGGGGGATTCCCATCTCCAAATTGTCCTCCCTACCCATCCGTTTTTGTCCTACCTCCCATTTCCTCTTCCCTCACCCCCAGGGCGGCTAGAATATGTGGTCCCCTCTGTATCTAACCTACTACTTAGTAGTCTTGCATCAGCTTGGTCTTGATGCCTCCCTTTTTTCCCCCTCTAAGTGGGGGCAGGGCTAGCTAGTTCAAGTTGTGTGGTTTTGTCTGAAAAAGGGAAAATAAATAAGCTGGTGTAAGAGTCTAATACCCCGAAAATGGGCAGAATCCTTCTAGAGGTTCTCATCATCGATTTGGGAAATGAATGAGAAAAAGAAGGTGAAACACTCCACCAGTACCAAAAGAAGTGTCAAATATCCAGTGAGGACTCCAGCTATATCGATAAGCACCCCAAATAACAGATTAAAAAAAACAAAACAAACAAAAAACAAACAAAAACCAACAAACAAACAAAAACCAACAAACAAACAAAAAAAAACACGCCGTGGTCTTGAAATAAGAAACATGGCGTAGCACAAAACGAAAGAAGAGAAAGGAAGAGAGAAAAAAAAAAGAAAAAAAATAAGAATAGTTGGGGACAACAATTTTAATAATCACATCCAAACAGAGAAATCGACCAAAATAGCTAGGTAAATAAAAATAATAATAACAATAATAATAAATGAAGGTTATATATATATCCAAGGTTTTGTGTTTTTTGTATTTTTGTTTTTTTCCCTCCTGCCCTGGCACAGTAAATATTGGGGTCATTCGAAAAGGAATTCACTTGCCCTATGCAATATGGGGTTTCTCCGTCCTTGGAGTATTCTGTCATGGGATCAGCTCTAGTCTTTGCTCAGGATCATTACTCTCCCAGTGGTGTTTTTTTTTTTTGTTGTTGTTGTTTTGTTTTGTTTTGGTGTGTGGAAGACTTCTGCTCTGTCCAGGGTGATACAATCAGAGCTCTGTGTTTAGAGGTCTCAGTATCTGTACAAATCCTGAGGTGGGACTTATGGTGAAGTCAGTCTTTGTGAATCTAGAGGTTCTGTTACCTCAGTGCCATTTTAATCCATCCACCCCAAATACACCGACAATATAACGGAGCACCACTTCCCCATGCAAAGGCACACTAAATAAAGGGGAAATCTTACATACAAAAAAAAAAAGAGCTCTTATCTACTAGAGATAGGAACTCATAGTTGTTTACAATACAGGGATATCTCCTACCTTGAAAATATGTCATGTGGAATCAACTTAGACCTCAGGTGATTAGATACCATTCATCCAGCCTTGAACCCTGGATCCCAGACATAGAAATGGCACAGCTCTTCACAACAGCTGCAAGAAACAAACTCCATCTGTGACAGCCTTAATACTGCAGGGTCAACAACAAGGGCCAGCTCTAACACGATATCCCGACAATGAGGAAAATGTGAACTTGACCTTAGAGCAGTTTAGCCTACCTTACCAGCTAACGACAAGACAAAACCAGAAGACGTGGCACCCTTTGGTAGGTCCAAAAGCCAAGATCGTGATTTATAGATGACTGGCTGCTAGAACCACGACCAGACTGTATACATCTTGGGACCAATAAAAAAGCCCTAGTCTAGGGTTTGAGCTAAGACCTGCACAATAAGCATGATCCCCAGTTCCAAAGGTCCGGCAGAGACAATTGTAATGGAAAGGGGCTTCTGGAAGCACAAAGAAAGACGCTATCCTAGATGCCATCCTAGGTTCAGTGCAAAGACCAAGATCACCAACCACAGAAAAAAATTTTAATTTATTTTTTAGTGGCAATCAATAATAGTTTCCAGGGGATTTATTTTTAACCAGCTTTTCTTGAATTCAACCAGATATGAGTCTTCATATTAACATATATCTTTCCTAATTCTTGGACTTCTGTTTCTTTTTTTTGTTGTTGTTGCTCAAGGGCCATTCCTCTTTCTGAGTTCAAGGGTCACTTCTAGTGGTGCTCACTTAGGAAGCCATATGTGGTGCTAGGTTTAACCAAGATTGGCTGTATGCAAGATATGCCTTAACCCCTGTACTATTTCTTTAGCCCTCTGAACTTTGTATATTTAATTAATGTTCTTAATTCTTGCAAACACTCCTTATTTATTTTTACTTCATATTGCTTGCTACAACACAGAGACAACTAGAATCATGAAATATGAAATCAACAAAGGTCAACTTGAAATTATTTTTTAGATTTCTCCATGGAAATGTTAAAATTGTATCTCAAGATTTACTGGGCTGTGGTTTGGTGCTAGCCTTTCTGTACCACTGTTAAGACTCCTGGAGGAAGGTTGAGAACAATGGAATTTCCTATCAGATTTCCTGTGATACTACTGGGTTGACACTACATGATATTAAAGTATCAGATGTGTGTTCCAGGATCTATATCTAAAATAAATTATGTGATTTGGAAGTTAGACAAGACCAAGTCATGGAACTGGGCCCTTTCAGTTAGAGGGTGTTAGGGATGGCATTGGGCTACTGCAGTTCATGCAGGAAGGAGAATCTGCCCTCCTCCTTTCTGAGAAGACAAAAGTGGTATCAGTCTGGACCATACTACCTGGGGACACTCCCTCTTTAAAGGCAGAATTATTGATCCTTTATGGTAAATCTGTCTATTTTCAGGTCCTCTCTTTCCCATCCACCTCTATCCCACTCCCCTTACACATTCTTTTCTTTTCCTTTCAATGTAACATATTTTTTAAAATGCTTTTTTCTTTACTTGATTCTAAAAAACTTGCCAAGTAAGTATTCAATAACTACTACTTTTATTTTTCACATCCTAAAATCAAGAATCTGACACATTGAATAGCTGGACCCTAGATAGCATGTTATATATATATATATATATATATATATATATATATGTATATATACATATATATGCATAGATAGCATATAGCAGTAATACTGTGAATCACTTTTATATGCCTCACTTAACACAAGAGAATGAATGTGAATCAATAATAATAGGTGAGAACATTGCTTCCCATTATTGAGAACCCCATGTAAAATTAGGTGGATTAATTGGCTTATACATAAAGTGTTACACTGTTTTTAAAAAATAGCTATTTAATCAATTTAAGATATAAGTAATAATTAGTATACATTTTTATGGTGTGCTTTAATAAAATAGTACTAAATAAATAAAAATCTGGAATTAGTTCCAAAGTAATGAAGTGATTCATTAAAACTTAGCTTCCCTAACATTCTGTTCATTCAAAATATTCCCAAAGGAAAAAAAATGGCAAAGAAAAAGGATGATTTTAATCACTTAGACATTGTATTGAATAAAGTATTTTTAAAAATTAGATGGAAGATTTTGTAAAGCAACATTTCTTATGTCACAAATACAAAACCTAGTTCATTTTAGATGTGCCTTTCTTAAACTCAGACTGGCCTTACTGATGTCATGTGCGACATTACTCTCCATTAAACCATAAATAATGACAAATCTTGGCTCACATCTGTCTTCTGTGTTTTTTCCTTTCCTACTCATCTCCCTCCAGGAAGGAAGAAAAGGAATGAAATAACCATGCTCAACCTTAATCAGCAAAATACCTCTATATTTCTGTGTGCATTTAGGTAGGATATATTCCAACTGCCTGAATGTCTTTTTACTTCTTGAAAGGCTGACCTTTTTTTCTCAACTTCAAAATGTTAATAAATAGCTGGAAGGAGACCAGCTGACAGTTCCATCAACTATTTGCCATCTGGCCACCGCTTTCAGCTTTGGAGTGCTTGGCTTTGCTTGGCAAGGATGCATTCATCAGAATATAATGTATTCACACCATACAACTATAGAATCATGTTTCATTTCAGGAGTATCTGAATGTGGTAAGACTTGAGAGATATGTTCCTATGGAAGTCAAAGTGATTTTAAAAGACTTTAGAGGAAACTCAGAAGTGAGAATAAAAATTCTACAAATTCGGTGATGGGTATTCCACTGATTCAATGTTAATATGTACCTAAAATACTACTGTGAAAGATATGTATGCCAATATGGTCAAAATAAAAATTAAAAAAAATTCCAGCTCAGAACATCTCTTCCCTCTCTGAAACTTGATCTGGATATTTTGCTCATAATCAAAACCTTACAAAGGATAGGCATAACCTCTCATCTCTGATTCATTGAGCTTAAATTGGGCTTCAAGTTTTAAATAATTTTGTCTTTTTGATACTTCTCAAGTGTTCTCTTTTAGCATTTCCAAGAATACGGAAGTTAATTGTTCTTTGCATTTATATCACTATGAAATTTAGGTTAGTCATGGATTTAGGGTTTCATTTGTCATTTGATTAAGGAGGTCTTATTTTAGGGCTGTATTTAATTTATGCTGTACTTCAATGTTCTGAGTGGATATATTTTCAGAGTTAAGATCAGAGGTACTTGGATAGTCAATTACCTTTACTGGGATTTGACTGGTTTGTTTCTTAATGAATTTCCATCTCCTCTAATTCTTTCATAGCTGAAGATTGGAAGAGGTTTCAAAAAGGTCAGCCCTTGGACACTAATGCTAACAACTTTATCTCCGATAGGCTTCTTTCAGTGCTCCTAAGAGAGGAACTTATTGATGAACTGCACTAATTACCCAATGCTTAGTAATCTATTGCTTCCATGTCAAGCATTTTTAAGACATTCAACAATGATTATCATACATTTTCTGAGGGTCTCAATCTGGGCCACCAGCTTCTGTTCTTTTGCCAGTGTGCTTCTCCACATAGCAGATCACAGCATATGGGTTTGCTCCACCCTGCATGATAAGAGAGGAAGCTATTATATCCCTGTCCTGCCCCCAGATATAAATAAATGTGTGTGTGTGTGTGAGAGAGAGAGAGAGAGAGAGAGAGAGAGAGAGAAAGAAAGAAGAAAGAAAGAAAGAAAGAAAGAAAGAAAGAAAGAAAGAAAGAAAGAAAGAAAGAAAGAAAGAAAGAAAGAAAGAAAGAAAGAAAGAAAGAAAGAAGAAAGAAAGAAAGAAAGAAATAATTAACTTGGAATGATTAACTTTTTATCCCATTGCACTTGATTTTTCTTGGCAAAGAAAAATAACTCAAAAGCTGTTCAATGCTTATATGTATTTATATACAGGAATGAATTCAGTCAAACTGATTCTGTCAAACTCAGATCTACCATCCTGAATGAATGAATACAAAACTCCAATATCTCTACTGAAAGCAAAAGATATTGGGAACTGGGGAAACTTCATTCATGAAATGTTAATTTTCCAGAAACAGAAAAACATTTTTTTAACCACCCCTTAAACCAAGGGTCTCAAACTCAATTTATTTGGGGGCAAAGCCGGGGTGAAGCAGGGTCGCATAAGGGATTTCACAAAAAAAAAAACAGTCCTCAAACGTCATCATTAACAGTTTTAATTATTTCTTCTGAACATGAATAGAACATAGAGTGAAGATTATGAGCAGTTCTTCTGAACATGGTATATTTTGCCTATTCCTTGCTGCCAGAGACTTGACAGCGCTTATTTTCACAAATCTGAACCACATTTGGCTTTAGAGAGGAAGCAGTTGAGACCCTCAGTATGGCTTGAAGATGATCCTCATTAAGTCTAGACCTGTACTTTGACTTATTGAAGTTCAATGTGGAGAATAACTTTTCACACAAATATGTACTCCCAAAAAAGGCACATGGTGTGCTTGAACAGGGAAGCTGGGGGGCAATTCTCTTCAAAAATTGCCCATGCATATCTGCTTTTCCACTAATCTCCCTGAAATTGGCTTTGAGATTAGAGTTGCATTGCAGATCAATGAGCTCCATTTGAAGCACAGGAGGGGCATCTTGCACATCAAAGGAAAAGGGGTCCACAAATATATGGAAAGTGGCTCTGTGCTTTTTGAAGTCTGCAAATCTGTGATCAAATTCCTTCTCTAGCTTAAAAATAGCATCAGCATATTTCTCACCACTGAATGGCATGCCTGCATCCACAAGTTCCTTGCATGCTGGGAAATGACAAAGGTTTGTCTGAAAGAGCTGGGATTTCCATAACACAAGTTTGTGGAGAATGCTTTCACATTGTCATAGACAACACTGATAAGCTGCCCCGGGCCTTGTAACATCTTGTTTAGTATGATGTCAACATTGTTTAGTGTGATGTCAACAAGAAAAGCTAAATCCATGAGCCATTGTGATCACTCAACTCAGAAACAGCATTCCCATCCTTCTCCATGAAGGCTTTCACTTCTCTCAACTCAAAAAAACTTTTCAGGACATTTCCCCTGCTGAGCCAATGTACCTCGGTGAAATAGAGCACATGTCCATATTCTGACTCCATTTCTTCTAAAAAAAAAAAGCACGGAACCTCCTGTGCTTTAAGTCCCTGGATCTGATTTAGTTGATGCATTTCACAACAACAGACATCACATTGTCACATGGCAGGCATTTACTGCAAAGGGTTTGCTGATGGATAATGCAGTGAAGAGCAATGGCCTTCTCTACATCCTCCTCTTCAAGTTTTTTTTGAACAAGTGCCACCAGTCCATTTTTCCTCCCTGTCATCGATGGCGCTCCATCGGTTATTATTCCAACAAACCTCTTCCATGGCAAACCTTCATTCTCAATGGCATCACACAGATGCCGAAATATCTCATTAGCAGTGGTCTGGCCATGCATTGGAATTATTGTGAGCAGCTCCTCTGTCAATTCAAAATTGCAATCAACATCACGGACATAAATTGTGAGCTGTGCAGTGTCTGTTATCTCTGTGCCCTCGTCAAGAGCAACTGAGTATGCATCAAAACATTTGGCTTTCTCACACAGCTGATGATAAATGTCACTTGAATGTCAGAAATGCACTCTGCCACAGTGTTGGCAGAAAGGCTGATTTTGCTAAACTGACCTTTCTTTTCCAGACAGATAATACTTGCAGCCTGTAACATGCATTTTTTTTTTAACAAACTCTCCTTCTGTGAATGGTTTTCCTGCCTTAGCAATAATCTCATTAACCATGTAACTAGCTTTGACTGATGCAACATTCTCTTTGGTTGCTTCCTTGAAGAAATCTTGTTGCCTCATTAGACATGCTTTAAGACTGGCAACCCGCTTGGCTCTCTCCTTTCCTTGACATTTTGCACATTCCTCAGCATGTTTAGTTGAATAATGGCGTTTCACGTTGTATTCCTTGTGCACTGCAACTTTCTCTGAGCAAATAAGACATGTTGGAATGCCCCTGTGCTCAACAAAGAAATACTGTGTCTCCCACTTTTCCTGAAATTGTCTGTGCTCGTCATCAATCTTTCCCTTCACTGCAGGCTTTGATGAAGTCATGATGAAGGTATGACAAAATCTAATTCTGTAATAAACTTCTCTCCCTTCTCTCCCTTAGGCCTCTGATAATGCAAGGGACAGTGGGCAGGAGCAGCGGAAATGACTTCTGCACTAGGTGCAAAGTATTTGCGGTTATTTGCTTACCGAATATTCACAATAAAAAATTGCATTAGTTGGGCCTGGAGAAATAGCACGGCGGCATTCATTGCAAGCAGCCGATCCAGGACCAAAGGTGGTTGGTTCGAATCCCAGTGTCCCATATGGTCTGCCGTGCCTGCTGGGAGCTATTTCTGAGCAGACAGCCAGGAGTAATACCCGAGCACCACTGGGTGTGGCCCAAAAACCAAAAAACAACAACAACAACAACAACAAAAAAAATTGCATTAGTAAGAAAAAAATCGCAAAAAATTGCATTAAACATTTGCATACCCCGAACTGAACTGCTCGGGGTATTCAAATGTTTAATGCGATCTTTTTCTTACTAATGCGATTTTTATTGCGATCGGTAAGCGAATAATTGCAAATACTGCGATATTTGAAGACCGGCGTAGGCCACAAAAATGTTGTACGGAGGGTTGCAAATGGCCTGCGGGCTGTGAGTTTGAGACCCCTGCCTTAAACTGATGAAATGAAATGAAAAGAGAGTCCTATAGGCAGTAGGTGGGGGAGGAGTGAGATGGGGGCATTGGTAGTGGAAATATTGCACTGGTGAAAGAGGATGTTCTTTTTATCACTGAAACCCAACTGCAAACATGTTTGTTATTATGGTGCTTAAATAAATATATTATTTTAAAAAATAAAGAGAATAGAATAGTTTTTCCAGAAACAAAAGAAAAAACAGAGTCCTGTTCCAGCAAAAGAGATGAGATTCCCAAGGATTGCTAAAAAGCCTAGGTGCTTTGTGTGGTGGACTTATATGGGTCAACTCAAGAAGGTTTGATCCCTCACTGTACTCTTGCTGAGCACCATGTTCTGTGAGAGTGTATCAGTTTATCTATTCCCCCATGAGAGGACCACACTCATCCTCCACCTCCCTGCTGGACATTTTCTATTTTGTATTCCAAGAAGAAAGTGACTATTTTACTTCATGCCTTTGGATGGAATATTTTCTTTTCTCTTGGACAAAGAGTACTGAATTGCTTAGTCATTGAGTCAAAGGTGTAAGAGTTTGTTAGAACTGCCAAGTCTTTCTCAAATATAGCTATTTGACATCATTTCCTGTGACCTGCTCTTGACCAATATTTATTGTAGACTCTATTTTTAGTCATTCTTCTTTGTAGGCATTGGTATCTCTCTGTGATTAAATTTGCATTTCTCCAATGAATTAAAAATCAGAATACTTTTTTAATGTATTGTTTATACATCCATATCTCTTTGTGAATTCTTCTCCAAATAAATTTCTTTGCCCATTATCTTTCCTCCCTTTATTATTGAGTTAAAATTTTTTTTGTATTATGGATAGTAATCCTTAGTACACTTGTTTAACTCATTGTTTAACTCTTCCTCATATTTTATAACCTTTGTTGAGTCAAAGTTTTCAATTTTGACTGAAAAGAAAATCAATATTTTTACTTTTTATGGTTGTTTTCTGATGCTAGCCAAGAAATGCCTGCTTTCTCTAAATTTCAGGGATAATCTCTATATTATCTTCTTCCAAATATCTAATATAAAGTATCTGATACAACTTAATTAGAGTTTTATATATGTGGGGTGGGTCAGATCTAAAGTTCTTTACTGCTGGTATATGGATATAGAATTATTCCAGGACCACTTACTGAAAGACCAATGACCGTTCCTCTGTTTAATTACATTGGCATCGGTTGAACATCAGATGTACATAGAATCATGGGTCTGTCTTTGGTTTCACTATTTGTTCCATGATCTTGTGACTTATCATGTTGGGTGATATGTTCTTATTGCCCTAGTCCTGTGGTTAACTGTGAAACTTCTTTATTCTTTTTAAATGTTTTTTTTTTTTGTATACAGAGACCCAGGTTCTTTAGCTTTAAATAAATAAAAAATTATTGAAGTTCAGTATTCCCCTTCTTCCAGCCCATAGTTTCTCAGAAAGAGACATACCTAAGCACATAACAGGGACAGCATGCCATAGTTTATTTCTCAAAGGAAATCTAGCTAGGGTTTTAAGCTCTTGAGGAATTTGAAACATCTACTCTAGCAACTCCCTCATCTGTTGCTAAGAATTGCACAGGGTCTGTTGGCTTGAGCCCAACCAGTTGGGGTTTGCTGTACACCATCCCAAGGTCTGGCTCACTGCATGTAAGGCAGTGCAACCTCGACGGAGATAGTGTCATGTGGCCCCACTCAGAAGGTAGAGCTGCACATTAACATCAATCAGGAAAGAATGATTTTTTTCTCAATACCGTTGACCAGGCTACAAGTTCCCTTCTGCCTAACGGGGGGCAAGTCTGAATTATGTTTGGATGTGAGACCTTATACATTGGGAAAGCAGTTTAATTGGCTCTGGAAACTTTACAGGCTGGTCTTCTCAATTGAGGTGAGGCATGGAATCCTCATTCTCTCTTTCTACAAATTAATGGTTATTTATATTTCCACATAAAATTTAAAGTCATTTCCTCAATTTCAAAAATATATCTCAAAATACTGCAAGGATATCATGAAATATTGAGAAAAGTTTCTATTGCTCTATGTGAACTATACTTTAGAATATTATTAATGACTTCTACTATGACATTGTCATCAAATTTGCCTATGACCGCAACATTAGCTACACTTCCTCATAATTAAGACCACGTGCTGTTGTTTTATCAGTGAAGCCAGAATCACTAGCTGATGAAATTCTAATAATTCTTTCTTGTTTCAGTATTAACTGAGATAAATGCTGCTTACATCTCCTGGGATGGATAGGTTACTCAGATAATGGGAGTTATGGCGCCCTTTTTCTTATCATTATTAAGCCTAATTTCTGAGGTTTCATATTTTCCCTAAGGTATCTTCTTTGGAATTTTGTACTGTAATATGTGTAACATTCAGTAAGTGCAAGATTTGTTTTTCACATGTCTCTGCATCATATAGCAACAATCACTTTAACTTGTTTATAAAAGAACATTTTAATTAAGAAGAACAATAAATCAAAGTGAGGTCATTTGTTTTATATTCACACGCTACAAACTAAACTTATATTTTCATAGTTAGAAAGATGGGTTGTTGTTGACTAATAGGTAGAGCTCTTAATACTCATGAGCATCTCATTGGTTTTTGTTTGTTTGTTTTTGGATCACATTCAGTAGTGCTCAAGGTTTACTCATGACTCTGAGCTCAGGAGTTACTCCTGACAAGCTTGGGGGAACTTAAGAGATGCCAGGGTTTGAACCTGGGTTGGTCGCGTGCAAGGCAAACACACTACCCCTCATTAGCATCTTGTATTACTTCCCATGCCAATGTTTCTCAATCAGGAGCCATATAGTTCCCCTTTGGGCACCTAGGATATCCCAAGAAACCAAAAGTGAAAATCACATAAATGGGGTGATCATGGCATGTAATTAGGGGGTTCATTGCTCATATGGGAGTGGGGGCACAGGAAAGAAACAAGGTCAGACAGGGGCTATGGTTAGAAAAAGATAAAAAAAACTCCATCCTAAATGTTCATAATATGGAATATTAAAAGAGAAAAAAGCTAAGAGCACAGAACTAAGTATAGGTGGAACCATAACAAAGCCAGTTCTGAGCTTGTCCCTATCAAAAACCTAAAATATGAGTTCCTTAATGCTTCTAGGTAGAATGATCAGATCAGAGTATATTCATACTTGTGATGAATTTCACTATAGACCATATGTAATTCTTCAATTATATATAATCATGATGAGAAAAAATTTCTTTTTATTCACTCATAAAATGTGGAAGATTGCTCAGAAACCCGGAAAACTCACATGAAAAAGTGAAGGGTTGGAGAAGAGATATTATAGTAGATAGAGAGCTTACCTTGCATGCAACTGACCTAGGTTCATTCCTTGACACCCCATCTGCTCTCCCAGGACCTTCCACCTGGAAATACTCCTGATCACTGAGCTGTGAGTAAACCTTGAGTACAGCCAGGTTTGGCCCCCAAACAAAACAGAAATGGTTTGAATGTACTTGAGAGTACTTAAGGAAATATATTGTCACATAAACCTATAATAAATGAGAAATTCAAAAGCTAAAATTTTAATTAAAAAAACTAAAATCAGAGAAATGAGAGAAAAATGACTTGCAGTTTTTTTTCAACTTAGAATTGATAAAAGAACATATTTATGTTCCACTAACAACTTATGTTTGAGTAACATAACAGGTGGCAGAAAATAGAAGTTTGGAGGCATTAATCAATCAATATGGGTTCAAAAGCAAATATGGAAATATTCTAGGTTCAAAACTTAATGTTAAGCCTTGTGACTAAAGATAGGGATGCATAAAGATAACCATAGAGGAACTATATGACTTAGTTGTAAAAGAATAAAGAAAATGCATAATTACCATATTTCCCTAAAAAGATATCCTCTGAAAATAAGACCTACTGACAGGCTTCCTTCTGTGTGAAATATAAGGTACCCCCCAAAATAAGGCCCCCTAGACTCTGTCTCAGAATGAAAATTAATTTACTGTAAACTTGTTAGGGCCGCCCCTACTGGCATCTGTAGAATTCACAATTTGTCTGGTTTGTATTGGCAACTACCATGCTACTGTACTGTATATAGATAATAAATTTTCTTTATTTTTACTTAACAATACATGCTTATTGTATTCTTCTTCATGGAAAAATAAGACATCTCCTGAAAATAAGACCCAGAATGTCTGTAGGAGCAAAACTTAATATGAGACATTGTCTTATTTTTGAGGAAACAGGGTACTTGGAAGGAACAAATGATGAAAAGTGATTCAATAAATTATAAGCACTGTAAATTTGAACTCATGGCCCTTATTCTCCCCCATTAGGACAGGATGGCTCAGATGACATTATAAAATATATTAAATAATCCTTCAAGGGAGAGAAGATTTTATTTTGCTGTCACGGAGAAAGACACTCAACCTACTTATATACGAGATCATAGTATAACCTTAATATTAGACTTCATAGGATAAAGGAACAAAACCACAAAATTCTAAATGAACATCAGTGTAAAAGTTCAAAAAATATTGAGACATGAAAACTAAGTTTCTAGTTAAATATCTCATTGTCTCTATTAATATTTGTCTTAGGAAGGCAGATAATATTTTACTTCAACAAAAATCTACTAAAATTGCCAGTTTGGGAGCCAGAGCAATAGCACAATGGGTAGGGCATTTGTCCTGCATGCAGCCAACCTGGTTTTGAGTTCTAACAATCCTACATGGTCCCCCGAGACTGCCAGAAGTAATATCTGAGCACAGAGCCAGGAGTAATCCCTGAATGTGCTAGATGTGACCCAAAATAACAAAAATAAAATAAATAAAAATAACTTTAAAAAATGTTAGTTTGGGCAAGAGATTAAAACATTTGCCCAGCATTTGGCTGCAGCTGAGACCCACACTTGATCCTTGGTACCACTTATGGTATGATGCAAAAAATCACCCCCCAAAAGCAAAACAATAAACTGGAGACCCAAGCTTGATCCCTGGTACCACTTATTACCATAATAATGATGCAAAAATCACCCACCAAAAGCAAAACAATAAACTGTTTTAATTAATTGAAGTAACAGTACATAAATCTACATGTTTTGGGGGGGTTAAAGGCATACCTATTCAAAAACTTTGTTGTGAAAGCTAGAGCTATAGTATAGTGCATGGAGCACTTGTCTTGCACATAGCTAATCCTGTTCTGATCTTTAGAATGTATTATGGTCCCCAAATCTTGCCAGGAATGACTTTGAGTGCAGATTCAGTAATGATATTTGCATGAAGAGCATGAGGATTTACCTGAACACTGTTAGGTGTGGTCCCCCCCAATAGAAATATGCTGTGGGGCCAGCAGCAAAGGTTAATGATACCACATACCTCATGTATGTGAGGCCCTGATTCTAGCATCCTGATATTTCAAATCATTAATATATGTATATGCAAATATATATCTAGGTTATCATACTGTATCTTTCATCTAAGTACTCATATCCATCCACACAGCCCATTGACCCTCTTTGTTCTTCCATTTTCTCTGTTTTTTTTTTTTTTTATTGCATTTAGCTTTGTCTTGTTGCCTTGTTTGGCTGGGAGGAAGCATGTGCAGATGGAGGCCATAGTGCCAGGAACTTCTTCAGTGTCTCCTGATGCAAACAGATACTCCTCATTTTGAGTGAAAAACCATTGGGCATCTTTGGACAATTAGCTGAATGGTAAAATTGACTAAATCTTCTTTGTTGAATAACTCAAAGAGTTCATAGGAAACATATTTCAATGTGATGTTCTAGCACAGTTTTTTAAAATAGTTCAAGATGTATTTTAAAACAGTCTGGACAAACTTATCCAGGGCTTGAGGTGCTGAAAGTAAGATGACTACTAAAGGGGGCTTGAATGATAGTAGAGTTAGGAGTGTGTTTGCTTTGCATTTATTCAACCTTGTTTTGATCCCCGGTCTCCCATTTGGTCCCCTGAGACTGTCAGGAGAGATTTTTGAGTTCAGAGCCAGGAATAACTCCTGAGCATTGCTAGGTGTGGTCCCTCCACTCCTCCCTTCCCCAATAAAGAAGAAGCTCACTGGATTCCTATACAGGAGATCCCAAGGACACCGAAGTACTTGTCAGTAATCTGATTTCTTTATATACTGCACTGTAATTTTTTTTGTTTTGTTTTGTTTCGTTTTGTGTATGTCATACCCAGTGATGCTCAGGGGTTACTCCTGGCTATGTGCTCAGAAATCGCTCCTGGCTTGGGGGACCATATGGGACACTAGGGAATCAGACCGAGGTCCATCCTAGGCTAGCACCTACAAGGCAGACACCGTACTCCTTTGCGTCATCGCTTCAGCCCCTGCATTGCTATTTTTATATTAAATTAACTTCATTTTTGTGTATTTTGGGTCCTATCCCATGCTGCTTGGATTGCATTCGGTTGTGAATGAATTGACTTATTATACAATATTAAATTACCTATAAAAAGCATAGATGTATGAATTAGAAAGGGACACACCTTGGTACCTAGAGGAACTCCACAGAGAAAAGTGAGAGAACTATCATAAATGCAGATGGAATATGCAACAAGACATATGGGTAGAAGAGTCTTGCCTGGATTACTCATTTGCTAAAGAACCTCCCACCCCACCCCTCAAAAAAACAGAAGTGGATTTAAAACCAAAGTAAATGAAGAATTAAATAAAACTCTCCAAGATTAATTCTATTTTACATACTTTTCAATAGTGTAGACCTAAATCGTGCTGATTTTAGATTGTATAGCAGTATATAAAATACTGTAAGAGGTTAATTCAAACTTTAAAAATATTTCCATCATTTTAAGTTCTGTCAGTACCTTGTATAGTTTAGACATTATCCCCTTCTCTAATGGGTATTGGGTGAATGGTTTCTTCCATTTCGTGAGTGATCTTTGTATTCTAGTCACTGTTTCCTTTGAATTGAAAAAGCTTCTCAGTTTAATATAGTCCCATTTGTTTATCTATGCTTCCACTTGTTTGTGGAAGTGGTGTTCTTCCTGGAAAATGTCTTTAGTCTCAAAGTCATGGAGTGTGTTTTTATTTTTTGAAGTTGTTAATTTTCATCTAAGTGGTAAATAGAGTATTTTATTTTTTATATATTTTATTTAAACACCTTGATTACATACATGATTGTGTTTGGGTTTCAGTCATGTAAAGAGCCCACCCATCACCAGTGCAACATTCCCATCACCAATGTCCCAAATCTCCCTCCTCCTCACCCAATCCCCGCCTGTACTCTAGACAGGCTTTCTATAACCTTCATACTTTCTCATTATTAGGGTAGTTCAAAATGTAGTTATTTCTCTAACTAAACTCATCCCTGTTTGTGGTGAGCTTCCTGAGGTGAGCTGTAATTTCCAGACCTCTCTTTTGTGTCTGAAAATTATTATTGCAATAATGTTTTCCATTTTTCTTAAAACCCATAGATGAGTGAGACCATTCTGCATTTTTCTCTCTCTCTCTGACTTATTTCACTCAGCATAATAAATTCCATGTACATCTAGGTATAGGAAAATTTCATGACTTCATCTCTTCTGACAGCTGCGTAATATTCCATTGTGTATATGTACCACAGTTTCTTTAGCCATTCGTCTGTTGAAGGGCATCTTGGTTGTTTCCAGAGTCTTGCAATGGTAAATAGTGCTGCAATGAATATAGGTGTAAGGAAGGGATATTTGAATTGTGTTTTTGTGTCCTAGGGTATATTCCTAGGAGTGGTATAGCTGGATCATATGGGAGCTCGATTTCCAGTTTTTGGAGAACTCTCCATATCGCTTTCCATAAAGGTTGAACTAGACGGCGCTCCCACCAGCAGTGGATAAGAGTTTCTTTCTCTCCACACCCCCACCAACACTGTTTGTTCTTATTCTTTGTGATGTGTGCCAATCTCTGTGATGTGAGGTGATACCTCATAGTTGTTTTGATTTGCATCTCCCTGATGATTAGTGATGTGGAGCAGTTTTTCATGTGTCTTTTGGCCATTTGTGTTTCTTCTTTGTCAAAGTGTCTGTCCATTTCTTCTCCCAATTTTTTGATGGAATTAGATTTTTTTCTTGTAAATTTCTGTCAGTGCCTTGTATATTTTGGAGATCAGCCCCTTATCTGATGGGTATTGGGTGAATAGTTTCTCACACTCAGTGGGTGGCTCTTGTATCCTGGGCACTATTTCCTTTGAGGTACAGAAGCTTCTCAGTTTAATATATTCCCATCGGTTAATCTCTGCTTTCACGTGCTTACAAAGTGCATTTCCTCCTTGAATATGCCTGTAGTCTCAGTGTCCTGGAGTATTTTGCTTACGTGTTGTTTTATATATCTTATGGTTTTGGGTCTGATATCGAGGTCTTTAATCCACTTAGATTTTACCTTCGCACATGATGTTAGCTGGGGGTCTGAGTTCAGTTTTTTGCAAGTGGCTAACCAGTTGTGCCAACACCACTTGTTGAAGAGGCTTTCCTTTCTCCATTTAGGATTTCTTGCTCTTTTATCAAAAACAGGTGGTTGTATGCCTGGGAAACATTCTTTGAGTACTCAAGCCTATCCCACTGATCTGAGGGTCTGTCATTATTGCAATACCATGCTGTTTTGATAACTATTGCATTGTAATGCACCTTAAAATTGGGGAAAGTAATGCCTCCCATATTCCCTTTCCCAATGATTTAGCTTTAGCTATTCTAGGGTGTTTATTATTCCAAATGAATTTCAAAAGAGCCCAATCCACTTCTTTGAAGAATGTCATGGGTATCTTTAGAGGAATTGCATTAAATCTCTACAATGCTTTGGGGAGTATTGCCATTCTGATGATCCATGAGCAGGGTATGTGTTTCCATTTCTGTGTGTCCTCTCTTATTTCTTGGAGCAGAGTTTTATAGTTTTCTTTGTATAGGTCCTTCACATTTTTAGTCAAGTTGATTCCAAGATATTTGAGTTTGTGTGGCACTATTGTGAATGGGGTTGTTTTCTTAATGTCCATTTTTTCCTTATTACTATTGGTGTATAGAAGGCCATTGATTTTTGTGTGTTAATTTTGTAGCCTGCCACCTTGCTATATGAGTCTATTGTTTCTAGAAGCTTTTTGGTAGAGTCTTTAGAGTTTTCTAAGTAGAGTATCATGTCATCTGCAAACAGTGAGAGCTTGACTTCTTCCTTTCCTATCTGGATTCCCTTGATATTTTTTTCTTGCCTAATCGATATAGCGAGTACTTCCAGTGCTATGTTGAATAGGAGTGGTGAGAGAGGACAGCCTTGTCTTTTGCCAGAATTTAGAGGGAAGGCTTGTAATTTTTCTCCATTGAGGATAATATTTGCCACTGGCTTGTGGTAGATGGCCTTAACTATATTGAGAAAGGTTCCTTTCATTCCCATCTTGCTGAGAGTTTTGATCAAGAATGGGTGTTGGACCTTATCAAATGCTTTCTCTGCATCTATTGATGTGATCATGTGATTTTTATTTTTCTTTTTGTTAATATTGTGTATTATGTTGTTAGATTTACGGATGTTAAACCATCCTTGCATTCCTGGGATGAAACCTACTTGATTGTAGTGGATGATCTTCTTAATGAGGCATTGAATCCTATGTGCCAGGATTTTGTTGAGAATCTTTGCATCTGCATTCATCAGCGATATTGGTCTGTAATTTTCTTTTTTCATAGCATCTATGTCTGCTTTAGGTATCAAGGTGATGTTGGCTTCATAAAAGCTATTTGGAAGTGTTCCCATTTTTTGATTTCATGAAAGAGTCTTGCTAGGATTGGAAGAAGTTCCTCTTGGAAAGTTTGAAAGAATTCATTAGTGAATCCATCTGGGCCTGGGCTTTTGTTTTGGGCAGGTATTTGATTACCATTTTAATTTCATCAATAGTGATGGGGGTGTTTAGATATGCTATATCATCTTCATTCAACTGTGGAGACTATAAGAGTCCAAGAATTTATCCATTTCTTCCAGGTTCTCATTTTTAGTGGCATAGAGTTTCTCAAAGTTTTCTGATTACTCTTTGAATCTCTGCCAAATCAGTAGTGATCTTTCCTTTTTCATTTTTAATATGAGTTATTATCAAGTTTCTCTATCTCTCTTTCTTTGTTAGTTTTGCCAGTGGTCTATCAATCTTGTTTATATTTTCGAAGAACCAACTTCTGCTTTCTTTAATTTTTCAGATTGTTTTTTGGGTTTCCACTTCATTGATTTCTGCTCTCATCTTTGTTATTTCCTTCTGTCTCCCTATTTTTCAGTCCTTTTGTTGAGCACTTTTTAATTTTATGAGCTGCATCATTAAGCTATTCAGGTAGGCTCCTTCTTCCTTCCTGTTGTGTGCTTGTAAAGCTATAAATTTTTCTTTCAGTACTGCTTTTGCTGTGTCCCATAATTTCTGATAGTTTGTGTCTTTATTATCATTTATTTCCTAGAAAATTTTGATTTCCTCTTTGATTTCATCTCGGACCCACTGGTTATTCAGTATGAGGCTGTTTAACTTCTAGGTGTTAAAAGTTTTTTTTTGTGTGTGTGTGTGTTCTTTGGAATTCACATATAATTTCAGAGCCTTGTGGTCAGCAAAGGTAGCCTGCAAAATTTCTATCTTCTGATATTATGGAGGTATGTTTTAAGTGCCAGCATGTAGTCTATCCTGGAGCATGTCCCATGTACATTGGAGAAAAATGTATCCAGGTTTCGGGGGATGAAGTGTCCTATATATATCTACTAGGCCTCTTCCATGTCTCTTTTCAGGTCTAGTATATTCTTGTTGGGTTTCAGTCTGGTTGACCTATCCAGTGTTGACAAAGCCATGTTGAGGTCCCCCACAATTCTTGTATTGTTATTGATATTATTTTTCAGATTTGTCAACAATTGTATTAAATATTTTGCTGGCCCCTCATATGGTGCAATATGTTTAGGAGAGTGATTTCTTCCTGCTGTACATATCCCTTGATTAATACAAAATGTCCATCTTTGTCCCTTACAACTTTCCTGAGTGTAAATTTTGCATCATCTGATATTAGTATGGCCACTCCAGCTTTTTTATGGGTGTTGTTTGCTTGGTTAATTTTCCTCCAGCCTTTTATTTTGAGTCTATGTTTGTTCTGACTATTCAGGTGTGTTTCTTGTAGGCAGCACAAGGTTGGATTGAGTTTTTTGATCCATTTAGCCACTCTGTGTCTCTTGACTGGTGCATTTAGTCCATTGATGTTGAGAGAAAGAATTTTCCTGGGATTTAATGCCATCTTTGTATTGAAATTTGGTGTGTCTTTTGGTCAGTCTTGTCTTAAATTAGGTCTTTCAGTTTTTCTATTAAGACTGGTTTTTGGGTCTTTAAAGTCTCTGAGCTGTTGTTTGTCTGTGAAACCATGCATTTTTCCGTCAAACCTGAAAGTGAGTTTTGCTGGGTACAGTATTCTAGGCGAAGCATTTATTTCATTGATTTTTGTCACTATGTCCCACCACTGCTTTCTGGCCTTGTGTGTTTCTGGTGACAGGTCTGCTGTAAATCTCAAGGATGTTCCCTTGAATGTATTTCCCTTTTAGATCTTGCTGCTTTCAGAATTCTGTCTCTATCTGTGGGATTCGTTGTGTGACTAAGATGTGTCTTGGGGTACTTTTCTGGGATCTCTTTTGGTTGGTACTCTTCGGGCATGCAGGATTTGATTGCATATATTCTTTAGCTCTGGTAGTTTCTCTTTAATGATGTTCTTGACCATTGATTCTTCCTGGAGATTTTCTTCCTGGGTCTCTGTGACTCCAATGATTCTTAAGTTGTTTCTGTTGAGCTTATCATAGACTTCTATTTTCATTTGTTCCCATTCTTTGACTAATTTTTCCATTGTCTGTTAATTTGCTTTAAGTTTTTTTTTCATTCTCTTTTGCTGTATGGAGTTATTTATCTCATCTTCCACAACACCAATTCTATTGTCAGCTTCTGTTAACCTGTTGGAGAGCATATCCATTTTGCCATTCAATTCGTTAACTGATTTTTTCAGTCCTGTTATTTGACCTGTTATTTCAGTTTGGAGTTTTGTGATTTTTGTCTTCATATTTTCTTGGTTCTTATTAGTATTCTGTTCAACTCAATCCATGGTTTCTTTGAGTTCTTTGAGCATCTTCCATATTTCTTGTCTAAACTCCTTATCTGAGAGATTGATTATTTGGTTGGCCATTTTCTGGTCATCAGAGTTGTCCTCTTCATTCTCTATGTCTGATGCTGGCCTGCTTTGTTTCCCCATTGTCACACTTGTATTGCTTTTTTCTACGTGTTGTGATGGTGTTCATTGGGTAAATGATATGCGCAGCCACGCTCCTCTGGCTCTGCCCTTTCTGGGTGGGTCGACTTGCCTCCAAGGAAGGGGAGCCCTCCATGGATGAAGCCTCACACAGGATCAAATCTTAGGCGTGAGCACGCAGCAGAGAAGACAGTCTGGGTAGAGTTACTGGCCTTCAGTGATCCTGTTCAGAGTGTGAATTTTTCTTCTTGTTGCAGTGGCATTCTTTCCTTAGCAAGAGCGCATGGTAGCTATGGCTGAGCTCTTCTGGAGCCTCTGGGAGAGCGAATTTTCTGGGCCCTTTTCGGCCCACTCCCAAGAGGTTTAGAGACAAACACACACAGGCAGCACTCACAGTTTCTCACAGTCGGGCCCCACTGGGCCAGCGTAGATTTTTCCAGCCTGATGTCATAAACACGGGACTTGCCTTCTGTGAAGTACTGCTTATAGCCGGTTTTCACTTTAGGAAGCAGTCCCTTGGCATTCCGGCCCCTTGAATGAGCCTCTGGTAGAACAAATTTTCTGGGCTTTTTTTGGCCCACTCCCAAGAGGTTTAGGAGACAAGACAGGGGACAAACACACAGGCAGCACTCACAGTTTCTCACAATTGGGCCCCACTGGGCTGGCGTCATGGAGTGTTTTACCTAGATTTTCTTCTATATAACTTACAGTTTTAGATCTGATACCAAAACTTCTAATACATTTTGACTTGACCTTTGTGAATGTCATTAGATAAAAGTGATTTACTTTTTTTTACATGTGGGTAGGCAGTTGTCACAACACCACTTGTTGAAGTGCCATTCCTTGCTCTATTTTGCATTGCTTGCCACTTTATCAAAGATTAATTGATTGTATGTCTGGGGGTCATTCTCTGAATATTCAAGTCTATTCCATTGATCTGGGATTTGTCTTTATTCCAATGCCATGCTGCTTTAATGACTATTGTTTTGTAGTACAATTTAAACTTGAGAAAAGTAATGTTTCCCATCTTCTTTTTTCTAAGGTTTACTTTAAGCTATATGTGGGTGTTTATTATTCCAAATTAATTTCAGGATTGTTTGATCCACTTCTTTAAAGAATAACATGGGTATACTTAGAGAATTTACATTAATCTGTACAATTCTTTGGGGAGTGTTGCCATTTTAATTATATTAACTATCACAATCCATGAACAGAGTATGTGTCTCCATTTTTTGTGTCCTCTTTTATTTCCTGAAGTAGTGTTTTGTAGTTTTCTTTGTCCTTCACCTTTTTAGTTAAGTTGACTCCAAGATATTTGAGTTTCTGTGAATGGTATTTTTAATATTTATTTATTCTCTATCATTATTTGGGTTTAAGAAGGCCATTAATTTTTGTGTTAATTTTGTAGCCTGTCCCTTTGCCATATGAATCTATTTGTTTCTAAAGTTTTTTGATAGACTTTAGTATTTTCTAAATATAGTCATGTCATCTGAAAACAATGAGAGCTTGACTTTTCCCTTTCCTGTTAAGATGTCCTTGATATCTTTTTCTTGCCTAATTGCTATGACAAGTACTTCCAGTACTATGTTGACTAGGAGTGTCTAGAGGGAGCAGCCTTTTTTTGTGCCAGATTTTAAAGGTAAACTGAGAATCTTCTTCAATTCAAAGGAAACAGTGACTAGGATACATAAGACACCCATTGAATGGGAGAAGCTATTCACCCAATACCCACCAGATAATGAGACTAAGATTTAATATATACAAGTTACTTGTAATATCTAAGTAAGTATATCTAATATATGATATACAAGGTACAGAAGTTAACAAGAAAAAAATCTAACCCCATCAAAAAATGGGAGAAGAAAGAAACACACATTTTTTAAAGAAGAAATACAGATGGCCAAAAGGCACCTGAAAAAATGCTCCATGTCACTAATTATTAGGGATATGCAAATGAAAACAATAATGAGGTATCATCTCATGCCACAGAGACTGACACACATCACAAAAATGAAAACAACTACTGCTGGCATGGATGTGGGAAGAAAGGAACTCTCATTCACTGCTGGTGGTAAAGCTATCTAATCCAGACTTTCTGGAAAACAATATGGTTAGTCCTTACAAAACTTGAAATTGAGTTCCCATATGATCCAGCAATACTACTCTTAGGATTATACCCTACAAACACAAAAACACAATACAGAAATGCCCTCCGCACACTATGTTCATTGCAACACTATTTACAATTGCCAGAATCTGGAAACAATTTAAATGCTCAAAATAGATGAGTGGCTAAAGAAAATGGTACATCTACATAATGTGTTACTATGCAACTGTTAGGAAATTTGCCTATACCTGGATGGAAAAAAGAATTTTATATTGAGTAAAATGAGTCAGAGGGAGAAAGAAAGACATAGATTATTCTCACTAATCTGTGGAATTTAAGAAATATAAAACAGTATGATAATAATACTAAGAGACAAGAGAGATGGGGGCCAAAGAACCAACCAATGATATGAAGCTTACCACAAAGAGTGGTGGTGATTGCATTTAAAGAAATAACTACACTAACCACTACTATGAAGTGATAGTGAGAGAGAGAAATAGAATGCCTGTTTTAAAGACAGGCAAAAGGTGGGGAAGGAGGGAAATGGGGAACGTTGGTGGCCAGAAAGTTATATTAGTGAAGGGTGGTATACATTTGATGAATTAAACCTAACTACAAACATTTAGGTAACCATGGTGCTTAAATAAATAAATTATTTTAAATTAAAAAAATTACCAATCATTGCCTTTCCAAGTGCCTGCTTTATAATATAATTATACAGTGCATGATAAAGAGGGATTTTCATGTTGATTTTTAATAGTGGGATTGTTAATGCTCTAAACAGGCTTTTTAATCCATTGGCCATTTTGGTCTTGAACAGTACAATCAAGGGCCATCTTCAAGTTTAGAATGTTTGAAAAACTCTTCTAGATTTTATAAGTACCAGTAAGTCAGGTTTGATTTCCTCTGCCTTGATTTCATTTTACTTGTTTTGTGTTGTTGTTTTTACAAAGTAGACCAGCGTGATGATGCGAATTCAAACTGAAGCAAGAATATTAGCTGACTTCCTGGGTCCTGATACTCATTTCAGTGACTGCAAATACAAAACATCCAATGTTATTATTTCTTGAGTTCTTTATCTATTTTGGTGATTAACCATTTACAATGTATATGATATCCAAATGCCCCACACATATTCAGCAGGGTCCTTTTAGTTGTGATAGTGGTTTCACTGTGCAGAATCTTTTTAAATAAACTTTTAAGAAAATTAAAGTCTATCATACTATTAAAAAATTACAGCACCTCCCATATTTTTAAGATTTTGCACTTTTTCTCCGTTAGTTTCTAATTTCTAGTCCCTTGTTGGTGTGAGCATCCAAATCACATGTAAAAAACAAAATGTGTTTTTTTTTCCTCCACTAGTAACTATTAAATGCATGTTTCTTTCCTAAGGTTCTCCTTCCCCAGAGTCTCCAGTTTTTAGCCCTCTTCTTTTCCCTCCTAGCTCAGAACTTCTCAGGGCCAGAATCAAGTGACAGATTTTCCTTTTTTTTTTTGAGGGGGGGTCCTTTTTTTTTAAGCCACACCAAGGGTTTTGCTCCTGGTTCTCACTCAGGGATCACTCACTCTGGAGATTATATGGGATGACCTAGGTCAGCTGTGTACAAGGAAAACAAACACCCTACCCACTGTGCTATCTCTCCAGGCCTTTCCTTTCACATTTGAATTCCTTGTCTCCCTTCTCAACATCATTTAGTTGGTTTTCCAGACTCTCCAGAGTTGGATGCTGTGGTGGCTCATGACCACTTGACTGGTCTCCTGGTCTCCTCCTGTCTCATTCCAGTTCATCTTCAAACAGTCTGAGAAGGCCTTATAAACACTCTTTTCTTCATGGTCCCCCTCGAATTGTGTTTCATGCCTTGCTTCATATGTAACATGCCCAAAGAGTGTTTCCAGCCCCATACTGAACAATTTCTACAGATCTGTTCCCATTTATTTTCCCCTCTTCCATCTCTTAGCCAAATTTTTCTCTACTCCAACCAAGCCAAGCTGCTGTCTAGCCACAGAATCAGACACAGTTCCTCTCCCAGATAGTCTTTATTTGGAATTTTCTCTTTAGCTTTTCCTATCCTGTCCCTGGCCAGGGACAGTTATCAGATTCTTCTTGGTTTGGGAAAACTCTTGCCTTTGCTCAACTGATTTCTATGGATGGGTTTTACTCCTGAATGATTCACTTTCTCTTGACAACCACAGAAAGCAGAATGAGTCATGGAGACCTTGCACCATAACTTTCCTCTACACAGAGGGAACTGGGCACAAAGCAGTTTCAGAGCACCCGAGTGTTCAGAGTACAAGAATAGGGAACTGGTGCTATTTTATTAATTAAAAAAACTAAGTGTTCCTTGGACAAGGTAGTACCCTTCCTAGCTTCAGTATCATTTATGAAAGGAAGCTTTGAAAATAACACATCAGCATGTAATTCCACAATTCTGGTCATTGAATAGGCAAAGGCAGCCAATTCACCACACCCATGCCAATAATGCTGTATGTTCATTGCAGAAGAACAATAAATTCTCATAACTATGAATTGCTCAATGATCCACATCTTAAGGAAGCATTTTAAAAAATAATAGATCTTAAGGGTCAGAGAACATAAGTGATAGGATGTTTGCCTTGCATGCAGGTTCTATCTCTGGCATCCCATATCCCATATGGTCTCCCAAACCTATCAGGTGTAATATCTTTTTTTTTGAATAGTTAAAAATATTTAATCATCTTCAAAGAAATTAAATAATAAAGCAAAAGTCAAACCTTAAAAATCTAAGAAATATATACAAAAGTATTTACCTGATTATGATGTAAGCTTGAGCTTTCTTAGCACAGAAAGAGAAAAATAACTGCCAGGAGTAATTCCTGAGTACCACTGGGTATGGTCCCCAAAACAAAAACAAATGAAAAAAATATTATAGATCTTGTTTAGGGATATTCCAGTCTGCCTCACTCTCTGTTAAAAACTTCATCATAGGTAATTTTTCTTCTCCTTAAATAAAAGGCAAATGGGAGCCTTTTTAATATACTACTGTCTGTCTTGGGAACATTAAGCCTGCTTACATCTACCTCATAAAGACAATTTTAGAAAAGAAAACATTCTGTTGTCTTTGTACATGATATTCAACTCTCCAGTTCTGCTCAGTATACCGAGGTTACCCAGTCCACTCATTTCCATGTTTGAGGATGTAGAACAGAAGAGGGAAATCAAATCAAAAAGAATGAAAGTGGTAGCAATTTTCATCATTATACTCATGGCTCCCTCATAGGCATATGTATGAAGTTAAGAAAAGGCTGGCAAACAGGCAGCTGATGCTACAGCCATTCTACACAGTAGAATTCACCAGGCTAGATGTGGCCTGGGATTCTAGGCTTTGAGACTGTTTAATAAGTTAGTCTAGTTTCACCTGAAACATTAAAACTGTGGCTCAAAGATCAAATTAAAAAAAAAAAAACAAAGAAGAATAGGGGGCCAGAGAGATGGCACAGCAGTGGGGCATTTGCCTTGCATGCGGCTGACCTGTGAGGGACCAGTTTTGATTCCGGCATCCCATATGGTCCCCCAGCCTGTCAGAGGCTATTTCTGAGTGCAGAACCAGGAGTGACCCCTGGGCACTGCCAGGTGTGGCCTCAAAACTAATCAATAAAGTTTAAAAATAAGAATAATTCACATATATTTCTTGGTTAGTGAAGATATTGATATCCAGGAAAGGAAAGCCAACATAGATTCATTTTAATAAATTCAGCTATAAATTCAAGGTTTCACATTCTCCCTGGCCCCTCCAATCTACGTTTCATCTAAAGAACTTAGACTTCCACCTTTCTAGAAGCCAAGTAGGGAAAGAAATTGGAAATTATCACTTTATATATGTGTTCTTTCACTTTATCGCCCTCTTTCCTGCATGACTATTTCTACTTGTACAGCTGACAGTTTTTCTAGACCACCCATTTAGTCACAGAAGCGGTGGTGGAAGCTGTGGGGGTGGAGGGGAATCAATGTTTGATGCTTTCACAGGCTCCCATCTTCTGACATTATCTCCATGGCTCATTTCTCAGTCTCATCATTGTCTTGAAGGATGACCCAGCTAACTCTTTATCTTCTACATTAACCACATTTAACTTCAGTTTCTCTTTAACAGCCGCTTTCTGGCTTGCAATTATGGGTTGGCATTTCTTATCTCCTTCATCTTTTTCATGGATTTTGTAAAGTTGGTGATTTTTCATGGCTGGACTGTCTCTTTGGTTGGACTTACATTTAAACAGCCATGTTTACTGGGAAGACTTTGGGTACAATCACTCATTCTCCAAGATAACATTTGTCATTCTCATATTATAAATAAAAGAAACATGAAATAACTTGCTTAAGAGAACATAAGTAAGAGCCTATGCCATATGGATCAAACCCAGGCAGAAACTTTTGTTCTCTGAGGTCACTGTTTCTTCACAAGGTACAATTAAAGTTGCTTCTCCCAACAAAACAGTGAGTCCTGAGAGTGTTAGCAGTTACTGAACTTGTCCCCAGTCTCTACTAAGTGGGACAAAGTCATTATCCAATTTCATTCCCATAATTATTTTCTTTTACAAATTACACATCATAATGCTCAAGAATAGGAAGGTCCTTCAGAAAGCAAGCAAATAAATGGTATCAGGACTCCCAGCCAGATTTTCCTATAAGTGAGGTAGAATATATTTTATGCATTATCTGGCATAAGTTCTCTGTAGCAAGAACTCCACTCTAATGTTGTACATAGAGTGACAACAGCCAGATATCAAACATGTAAAAGACTGTGTGGAAATGCTCCAGTGAAGCTTCACAAAAACAATAAAGGTTGGATTTAGCCAAAGGCATTAGTTAATTGACTCCTTTTCTTTAGATAATAAAAGACATAGAAATAATGAACATCTGGACTATTGTTCATTTTTTTCTAGCCAGAATGAATATTATGTTCTTGCTATTAGAGTACACAAAAGTGTGGGCCTTTCAAAGCTTCATATGAGACAGCTGAGTATAGAGACCAGCTGAAAGGAGGAAACTTTGACAGAGGTCAGGCTGGTGCTGAAAAGGTGCAAAACTCTCCACATACCCAAAGTTTTTTTTTTTTATGATCATCACTGTTGCTATTTGGGGCAGGCAGTTTTCCATATGGCTCAGAAATTTGCGTTTAAAGAAGAGACCATGAAATGGATTGATTATTCAATAAAACCAGAAATTATACCATATATAAAGTACAATTATTGATATGCTAAAAATAGGCCTATCATAGGATTAAGAAATTTCACTCCTAGGTATCTGTCAAGGGCTATAAAAATAGTAAATTGGGGGCCATAGTGATAGCACAGTGGGGTGGGCATTTGTCATGCATGCGGTTGATCCAGGGTAGATCGCTAGCATCCCATATGGTCTCCTGAAACTTCTAGGGATGATTCCTGAGAGAAATTTCAGGAGGAATGCCTAAACATTGACAGATGTTCCCCCCAATAAAACAAAGCAAAGAAAACAAAAAAGGCAGAAATTTTAAAGCAAATGTGCACTGGTGTGTTTATTTTTGTGCTACTTATAATAACTGATATTGAAATAAATGGGAGAATCACTTAGCTCTAAGAAAAGAGGAAATCTTGTCTTGCAACAGTATGGATAGAATTGAAGAGAGTTATGCTAAGATAAATATATTCAGATGGAGAAAGAGAAAGAACCTGAGCATATCAGACATAGGTGGAAGATAGAGAAAGGAAGCAAGAGAACCAACAATGCCAATTCAAATCTAACCCTCAGATTTGGGTCCCAAGTGAGATTACCAGAAGGGGAAGAGAAATACAATGGGTGGCATTGTGGTGGTGGTTCTGGTATGACAACTAACTATTGGACAAAAACAATAAAGGTTGGATTTAGCCAAAGGCATTAGTTAATTGACTCCTTTTCTTTAGATAATAAAAGACATAGAAAGAATGAACATCTGGACATGTGGAAAACAGTTGTGCATGTTTCCTGATATGTATATACTTGGTAAACCAATCTTTTGAGGAAAAATATCTCAGAGGCAACATTTTAATACCTTAATATTGGGCAGAAGGAATCATTCAATCAAGGCATCAATTACTAACTTTGATGATACAAACCACATGGATTTTGGTAACAAGAATCAGGTGGAAGAATCATTTCTTTTTTTTTTTTTTTTTTTTTTTTTTGGTTTTTGGGCCACACCCGGCGGTGCTCAGGGGTTACTCCTGGCTGTCTGCTCAGAAATAGCTCCTGGCAGGCACGGGGGACCATATGGGACACCGGGATTCGAACCAACCACCTTTGGTCCTGGATCGGCTGCTTGCAAGGCAAACGCCGTCGTGCTATCTCTCCGGGCCCGGAAGAATCATTTCTAAAGGAAAAATAGGAGATGGTTTCTCTTAGTTCCATTCACTTTGCACCAAAATCAGAAAGAAGGTTTAATTAATACCTTCACATTCCTAAGGATGTAGGAAGAAGTAGATATGTAGTGGTTTGATGACAGAAAGATTTTTGCTTTGCCAAGACTAAATTGTAGAGACCTAATGAAATATTTCCCTTATTCAAGTAGATTCAGTCACAGTTTGTCTTTGAATTGTATAGGAAGCCAACAAGATAGCAATCATTTAACATTGTATTTTCCTACTAGAATATAGACTTGTCAGCTGTAACCTGGATCTGAGGCTTGGTATAGAAGCCATAATCACTTTTTATCTTCTCTGCCACAATGAATAAGAACAAAATTTCTAAAGCGTGATTGTAAAGGGGGAAATGTACTTTATATTCAGTAGGGAGAAAGAAAGCAGTAGCTAGATAAAGAATAGCCAAGGAGAGTTACTTTTCTTCATTGTGAAACCTATTTCTTCTGCTCTGCCACACAAAACCTTTTAAGCATGATTATGGGCTAAAGCGCGAAGGCAGGAAGGAAATGTGCTATCTGCAGGCTTTGAAATAAAATCAGATGAGGTCTCTACAGTTAAATCAATAAATAAGGGCAGAATCTAGGACAGAAGACTATGTTACAGTCCTCCCTTTAATCCTCCCCCACCTGACTCTTTCTTTGCACATCAAAATGCCCATTATGTGTTTCTGCATTGATTAGCCACTGACCTATCATGGTGGGGGGGGGGGGGGAGATGGTAAGGATGGATTGTCACCTTACAATGAAAAGTCACCTGTAACTTTGCACTGTCAACAGTTTTATAAGCTCCTCTTGCACCTTGGTATAAGAACATAAATGTTAATTTTCCCTAGAAGAGACTTGTATAAACCAAAATAAGAATGAGAAATAAGAACAAGTTTTAAGGCTCCACCTCTTCAGTTGGGAGCATATTTTAAATCAAGTAGACTTCTAGATGACACTTTCAATAGTATTTTAGTTTGGTACTCTCAATAGTATTTTATATTGGTAATCTAGATAGTACTTTAATTGGTTCTCTAGAAGATACTCAGGGACAAACGTAGCAAGTTTTTTTTTAATTCAGAGAAAGAATGAATATGTTAATGAAAATCATACCTTTGGTCTGCTGAACTCAACTGATCTCTGTGATTTTCAAATCTTATTGAATTAGTGACTTTTTCCACCATTAACTTCTCATTTCTATGGTTAGTCTTGGCATTGTATTGCCAAGAAAAGAAAAATAGTTTGAACTTTCCACACCATGAGAACAACAGCAAAAACACTTCATTAAAATTTCCAGTGATTTTTTCTAACTTTGGTCTGAGATGGGAAACTGCACTGCTGTAGATTAGGCCAGCAGAGAAAGGACATGACCAAAAGTCCAGTGCTTTATAAGCAATACCAATTGTAATTGCTCTGTTGATTCGAATTAGCTAAAACACTTTGGTAAAACCATAGTTGGCAGATCTAAATGTGTTCCTAGAGTCAGTATATACAAACTGCCTAACTGAGACTTTCAGTGTGCGGTTTTAGAATGATGCAAGTCAGATTTTTTTCTGATATTTTTTAGGTAAAAGATAAATGCCTTAGCTTTGTTAAAAAGTAGAATCATACTCACAATAAATACAGAATCAGCTTTTAGTGAAAGCTAGCACACATTCATAATAAGCCTCCCAGTAAACTAAAAACAGAAAAGATGCACTATATTAGTATCTTGTATATACATATATTAAGGCCTTGATAAATTGATGCCAAACTTTATTTGGAGAGGCAAAATATCCAAAAGATCTAATACAGTAAGTGAATAATGTAGCTAGAGGTATGACACTACCCACGTTTAATATTTCCCTATAGTGATTAACCCACTGTAATATTGATAATAGATCAGAACAGAATATTCTAGGACAGAATTAAAAGATCTCTAATAGCCTCATGTGAATATATTCAAATGACTTTTTAATATTTTAATAAGTGGTAATAGACCAAGTGGACACTTATGTATGAAAATCTGTACTTGATACATATCTTACCATTCAAATAACATAACATGGGAAACAACCCAAATGACCTTAAATTTAGCAATGATTTTTAGAACTTTTATTTATTGTGGGGAGTTGGGCCATACTCTGCAGTGCTTGGGGCTTACACTTGGCTCTGAGCTCAAGGGTCTTTCCTGCTTAGGGGATTATTTGAGGTGCTGCGTATCAAACCAGGGTCATCTGCATGCAGGGCAAGTCACTTATTTTGATATTTTGCTGGCCTAATTCTTTTCAAGTTTTCTGTGATGCTAACACCATTCATTTAAGCAATTAAAATTATTTTTAATCAAGAAACACCTTATTGGACTGAATTCATAGACTATATCAAAAGCATCCAGTCATCCCTGCAGATAGCCAAGTAGTACTCATTTGAATCTTTGTTCAAAGTATGGCCTCTGTTATTGAATATTCTTTTGTTATTTTCTAACGGTTAAGAAGCATAACAACAATTTAGTATTCTGTTCTAATAATGCATCAGAGAAGTAAATATAAAATCTCTAATGACAATGGTATTATTAATGAGTGCACTACTTCCTTTAACAGCTTCAATATAATGATGTTGAGTAAAATATTTTAATGTTTATTACAGTATCTGGATGCCACAAAGAAGCAACTACTTTGATGACTGTTATTTTTTAAGTGGTAATCCTTGTGAGGAAGCAATCTAGAGAAACTTTTTAAAATTTTTTTATTTAAAGAAAATGTATCACATAGTTGACATATTGATCATAATACATTTGTTTCAAGATGATGGAAAACAAAGTTATTAATAAAATTTTAAAAATAGAAAGAAAAATTAAAAAGTAAAATGGGAGAGAATTTGAAAGAGTAGAAAAAGTTCAGTAACAAGAATTTGTGAAAATTATTGTATCTCCAATAATGTCATTAATGCAATAGCAGAAAATTTAGTAATCTCTTTTTTAAAGATAATAGATAAAAAGGCAATAAAAGGGTATGTGTGGCTGTTATTGTTTGCATAAGCAAGCAAAATATAGGAGAAATAAAAAGGAAAAACCTTTGTCCTAAAAACAGGGAGACCGGGACCTGAGTGATAGCACAGTTGATATGGTGTTTGCCTTGCACATGGCCAATACAGTGCGGATCCTGTTTCATCTCATATGGTCCCCCAAGCCTGCTAAGAGCGACTTCTAAGTGTAGAGCCAGGAGTAACCCTTGAGCACCACCAGGTGTGACACAAAAACAAACAAATAAAAATGAAAAAATAAATAAATAAAGACAGGGAGACCTTACTCATGACGTATTCTGGCGCAAGACCAAAACCAGGCTCCAGGCATATTAAGTTGTCCAATCCCAAAGTCTTTCTCTGTGGTCCCAGTAAAAGCTCTTCACAATCATTTTCTGTAGTTAGAGATCCTGATTTCTGTACAGCTCTTATGTTGAAGTCAGGGTGATCTGGTTTTATCTCACCTTTAGGTGGCAATGCAGAAAACCCTGCCCTGAAAGCAGGTGGTTGTTGTTATCAAGACATCAGGGTGTTATAAGAACCCTCCCTGAAATAAGTCAATGCCAGAGCAGCAGTAGAGCCTTCTCTAGGGAAATCTTTAAGTCTTGAAGTAAAGGGGACTAACAACCAGAGTATATTACCACTCAAGAGTAAGAAAGAGGTTTTGAAATAAATTCATTTGAATTTGCTTCTTACAGATCCTTACTGAGAGAGCTACAAAAGGATGGATTCCAATAAGAGGGGAAGTGAACTCAAGGAATGGAGTGGGTTATAAGCAATAGTGGTGAGTAAACTACATTCAAAATGTCTTCACACATTTTTTTTTGCTTGACTTAAGCAAACTGCAGCTTGAAGTGAAGTGATATATAAAGTTGATTCTCAAAGAATGCTTATTCAACATCAGCCAGGACTTTTTTTCTCTCAGAAACATTATAGTGAAATTATTTTGAATAAAAGAATATTAGTAGATAGCGCCTGCTGTACATTTAATTCTTATGTAAAATATAGGGATTTTATTTTTTTTAATGGTCAAATTAGGTTAGTTGTGTTTTCACATCCATGGAATTTGGTTGCAATTAGTGATTTGGTCTTTTTAACAACTTAACTGCTATTTCTTTCCCTAGTTCACCATTACATGGTGCAAATGTGCAAATACATACACAGAGATGACAGTTGAAATTCCAACTGAGAGGAAAAACCCAGAAAGTAACTCATTGTCTTTGTTACTCCTAGAAAACTCATTCAGTGCTCAGAAAAGTGTATGCCATGGTAAAGGTCCTTACAACTATTTAAGTGGATCAATACATTTTTTAAATGTTAACAGTAGTTTCTGAGGTAGAGGCAACATTTTGGCTGGATGAATCTGAGTGCATAGAAGCTTATCATTTGTCAATTTTTTTAAATCAGGAAGCAGTGATAACAATGAAACAGTTATTAAATCTATTTTGCCTTGTCTACATTTCAAAGAACTTGAAGCAAGATCTAAATAGTTCTTGGAGGGAAGATCATCTTATATGGCTTCTCTTTTAAATCCTTGAAACAACAATTTCAAGTTAAAAAAAAAAGATAGTTTGGATTTGCCTAAATAACAAAAAACTTAGTTTGAAAGGAAAATGTGAGGGGGGGTTGTTTTTGTTGTTATTGCTTTTATTAAAAAATAGAGTACTTAATGAGGTCATCTTTCCAGAATTGTCACCCCATTATTTTCATATAGGATGATAGACATAAACTTCTTACCTTGACTTGCTCAGTCTGGAAGCAGTTTCTGTGTCCAACCGGCCTTGCTGCCCTATGGCTTAATTAGGCCCATCTCAGACATGGCCTGGCAGCTCTAACCTAGTGGTAAAATTATCCTCTTTTATCATCTTGGCAGAATAAGGGTCATTCTCTGACACTTTTGTTCCACATCAGCTTGCAAGTCAGCAGTCGGGAGCATTTGAGGTACTAGCACTAATAGTCAAGGTCCTTTCAGTTGATTTTCTGATGACAGCAGAAAGAGCCAGCTTCTAGTCCATATTCTCTTGCTGTCTGAGGTTGAAAGAGACATGAGTGTTCAAGTCTTACTTTTCAATGAAGCAAAAGGTCTATATAATGGTTCTGGGAAGTTCATGATTAGCATGTCTGGGTCTTGTAGGTATGGTGTTATTTTTCATCTGGAGTTTTTGAATGTTTAGATTAGTGATCAGGTTGTCAGTAAGATACTCTGAGGTGTATACATGTGAGCTCTGGTAGTGAATCTCTTTGGTAGTGAGATGAGTTCTGGGCTTGAATCACACTGGGGTTGCCTTTGTTTTCTTGCTTTCATCCCTCTGACAACTCATAGCCCAACTAGCATCTATTTATTTAACACACAAATGAAGCACAGGCATGAACATGTTTATTTTTTGGGATGCATATTTAAAAGATGTGTACTTAGATCAAGAGTCAAGAAAACATGTAAATACCCGGACATGATTATATTTTACTTTATTACCATTTGTTGACATTAATAACTTCCTAGGCTTGACTAGAAAAGTAGCTAATTGTTAACCTATTGAGATTGAAAAATCAGAGTCTTGGGTAAAGGATGTGGGTACAGTGGTGATGGGTGTGGTATTGGATTTATGTCCACAAGAAACTTTTATTGATATTATTATCAACAAACAAAAATTAAATTAAAAAAGAAATTTTAAAATGTCCAAAGGTATAAAAGTCATACAGAAAAGATTCTGGTGCTTTGGGATGAGACAAGTTTAGTTTAAAAAAAAATACTTATGAAAATGATTGTATTTACCTTTTACAACGTGTACTGTACTAAACACTCTGAAACTGAGAAACTGCAAAGAAAAATGGCTCTTTTCCTTTAACCATATTTCTTAATGTTCCAATAAAATGCATACATAAAACACAACACATTCACATTAGAAGAAATTGATAAATGTGCTAGATAGGGAGCATATTTTCTGGGCATGTGAAAAGATCTGTGATAAGAATGAAAATGTTTCTCCCAAAATCCACTTAGAGCTAGAAACCATAGCATTTATTCTTAATGATCTACATACAAATTTAATATCAAGCTTGAGCAGTAGTGCAGCAGGTAGGGCAAATGCCTTGTTTGCAGCTGTCTCAGATTTGATCCCAGCACCCAAGCCTATCAGGAGTGATCACTGAGCACAGAGCCAAGAGTAATCCCTGAGCACTACTTGCTATGACCCCCAAAGGAATTTAGTATTAATGCTTTTCATCCAAAACATGGACATCTATAAAAGGCAACCATATGATTTCTCATGACATTTCTGGAACTGACTGATAATTAAGGAAAACGATTAAGGAGATTATCCTTATGTACAGGATTATATGGCACTTGCATTTCAAGTAGCTTGACCCTGGTTTGATTCCTGGCATCGCATATCATCATCCCCTGAGATCTTCCTGCTTGAGTCCAGAAGCAGGAATAGTCCCCATACCTCTGAATGCGTGTAACCCCCCAAACAATACAATTTTTAAAATGATGGTGGCAGGAACAATAATAGCACAATGGGTAGTGTTTGCTTTTGTTGAATGCAGCCAACCCAGGTTCATTCTCTGGCATTCGATATGGTTCCTCAGAGCTCTGCTGGGTGTAGTCCCCCAAATAAATGTCATTTAGAAAATAAATAATTAATTATACATAAATGAGTTTATTTAATAAGTAAATATATTAAAAATTAAATGTGGCTAATTGAATGAGGGTTATGCAGAAATTTTTAGCAGTGTCACTGTGTGCTTAAAGGGAGAAGCAGGGGCGGGGAGGCAGTGCTGACCTTGTAGGTGCCTCTGGAAACCACAGGAATGCTGCCTGGACTAAAGAACAAGCTATTTAGGAGGAGATGCCAGTGAATTTGGTCCTGGGAGAAATCCCATTACTATGAATTCTACCAGAAATGGAACAAATTAAACCTTAATTGGCTGTCCTATTGAAACAAGCAAGCCACAGTTTTGGTGACTCTTTGTTGGGCGATGTAGAGAGTCGTGTAACAAAAACCAACACCTGAACAGGGAATAACCTAGAAACAGTAGTTGATCACCTCTAACTGGCTATCGGCTCTCTAGCGCCCTCTATTGTCATCGTATAGCAGTGATCTCACGGGGCAAGAAGTGGTTTGCAGAGGTCCTATGCAGAAAGTAAGGACTGCAAGAGCTCATTTGAAGCGAAAAGAGAATAATTTCATCAGGAGAGGGGAAACCACAATATAAAATAAAGCTTGTCTAGTTCTCCTTCCTCATGAGCATGATGAGCATACTTCCCTAATCTGGATAAATATGATCATCTGGCAGGAAATATTTTTCCTGATGAATGAATTTAATGGAGTGTGAAAAAAAAAATGTTGCCGGATAAAAATGGCTGTATGCGCTGCTCCTAAGTATCTTGGAAATAGTAAAAAGATTTTTTAAAATATTCTTAATTTTTAAGACAATTATTTATGACACAGAGCAGATGAGGAAAAAGCAAGCAGATACCCTTGAGTCAGGCAGAGCAATATCAGAAAGAAGTGAAAGCCTGAGGAAACAGAAGCAGGCAACTGCAGATGTGGGGTGATGATCTGGGAGCTCCACCCTCAAAGCCAATGAATGCACGGAGCAGTGAGTGGGGGTGGGGGGGACACTCTAGAGCGTTGGGATGAAAAACGATACCTTCTTTTTGAAAGGAGAAAGGCCACTTGCTCCAGACCAAAGGTGCTGAGCTGTGGACAGTGATACTTTATTGTCTAGACAAAGGGATGGTGGTTCACAGCCAGGGCAGAAACCGTGTCCATTGTGTGGCCATTGACCTCTAGGAAAGGAGGAGACTGGCAGTAAATAGACCTAACCTCAGACACACTCTGCTGTTTATTTAAATTATTTTAAGTTTAATTAATTTTTTAGACATATTCAGCAATGTTCAGGGTTTACTCCAAGTGCTGATCTCAGGTACCACTCCTGGCAGTATTCAGGGAACCATTTGAGGGGGTGGGGGTCAAATCTGGGTTGGCTGTGTGCAAGGCAAGTGCCCTACCTGCTGTATTATCACTCTGGCCCACATCCTGTTTGTTAACTATACAGGGAAACAACAGAAATCTCTAAGACATGAAAACTTGGGAGTACAACGACAATCAGACAAGCAAGAATTTCCTGAAATAGCCTCTTAGTGATTTTCCAGCATTTAGAAAATGCCATAGTTCTACACATGAAAATTTAATTGGTTCAACATAAATAAAATGTTTGTGATTGACTTCAGGATGAAGATATACAGACAACAGTTATAGCTTTATATATGCACTTACACATTTGATTTGCAAGCACATGCTTATCTATACACACATTCATTTTGAAAAAAAGTGAAAATAACTAGTTCAAATGTAATGATTAGAAAACATGTCTAAATTATCCCTTTTCATTTATGATTCAATTTATTAAATCTTTCTCAATTAAAAAAAGAAAACATGTCTAATGGCTGTTATGGGTATAGTAATAAAATGGAAACAATATCAACTTTGAAACTGGGATAATGGGATGGGGAGCAGAAAGGAAGAAGAAAGGAATGCTCCTTCTCCCCATCCCCTCTTTGACCCATTTTAGTACCAGAAATCAGGGTGCAGTCTGGAACTGAAGAGGACAGAGTCTTAGTACTGGACATGTGCTTCTACTTAAGGGAACACACATTTTACACAATCTTTGGTCTGTTTCCTGGGACTAAATCTAGGCATGTTAGAAATGAAGCTGAAGCTTTTTAAGAAGCATAGAGAAGAGTGAAAAATAGATATCAGAGTTAGAATTAAATTGCCTTTCTTCGATATGGGTCACTGATTAATTCTATCCTTTAAATGTATTTCTTTAAATTTATTTCTTTCTGCAACTCTACTGAAGGGTCTGTGTAGGGCAAACGTCAAACTCTTCATTTCTGAGATGGGAGTTCAAGAAGTAGTATTCTTAGGGCCAGCGCAATGGCGCAACAGTAGAGTGTTTGCCTTGCATGTGGCTGACCCAGGACTGACCATGGTTCCATCCCCTAGCATCCCATATGGTCCCCAAGCCAGGAGCGATTTCTCACTGAATAGCCAGGAGGTAACCCTTGAGCGTCACTGGGTCTGACCCAAAAACAAAACAACAACAACAAAAAAAAAAAAAAAAGAAAAGAAAAAAATAGCAGTATACTGATTAAAGCTCATTTTAAGGTTTTCTGAGGAAACTTTTTGGGTTATTCTTGGATTATTCTTGGGTTTCTAGTGTTTGTACAGGAGGATAACTGGAGTTAGAATCAGTTTTGCTGAGAGTGACCCAAAGGTCACATTTATTAACCTTCTAATATTTTTCTAACCCAAGTGTAACTGAAGTTTGTCAGTTATGCCTTAAAAACTGTGGCAGCCAATTAAGAGAAATTTTAGGTGGAATTGGTTGACTAGATTTGTGTAATTAGAGAAGGTGAATTCTCCAGAGCTCTGTCACTGGATGACTTAATCACTTCACATCCTTTACTCCAATGTGACCTTCCCACGAAATGACTATTTTTTTTAAATGAAATCCTTCTCTATAACCTTAGGCTAAAACAGGTACACAGATCTATAGGCCAAATTAATTTAAGCTCATTAGCATCTGAGTTAGCCAAATACGTTTAAAGGAATTGAGCACAAAGTTTTATGTTCTATTAATAGACACAACTTGGATCCACGTGTTTCTTTTAACTTTTATGCTTAAGAGCTAGAGTGCATGCTTTGCATATGAAAGCACAAGATTCAATCCCTGGTACCCCAAATTCACAGGATACCACAAATACTGCCAAGAGTGGTGCCCAAGAACCACAAATCACTCCCCCCATACTAGTTGTAAGAATCTCAGTCTTTATACCCACCAAGAATTTGTGATTTGGCCATATTTCTTATTGTGTAGAGTTGGAATCTAAAATGGCATATAGGAGTATATTGCTAAAATGAGAGGCCCCATTGAGTAGAAAATTAATAGTCTAGTCTGAATTGGGTAAAGGATCATAGCACGTCATCAATCCTATTTACTCAAAGTTATTACATTAAATTTAAATCCAAATTGGTGCTATAACAATATATTAAAATTAATGGTTTTCTTAAGTCATGCAGTGTTTCCTTTCTCTTTCTGAGTTGTAAAAATTACATTATGAAAGAAGGCTTAATAGACATTAGTAACCATCAATAATTGTATCACATTTGCATATTGACTCCCACTTTGTTTATAGCATGATTTTTTATATATGCGTGAAGATGTGTACATATACTCACCATGAAGAATACTGCAAATTAAATTAGGGTTGACCAAAAGATGTTCTTTTGCAGCTTGTTTTCAGTCTATCTGCTCTGGTAAAGTGCTGAACAAAAGATTCCCATTTGGAGCATCCTCTGTAACTTAAAAAGTCTTTCTCTTTAACTAGGTGATAAATAAAAATTATGATAGACTTGAAGGCTTAGAAAACTTAGAAAGATTCTGGGATACCAAATCCCAGTATGTGATTAGCAAGGCCAAATGCAGAGATGATGGGTGGGGAGAAATACCTGGTCATATACCTACAGGTAAAAACTGGAGTTCTAGAAGCTAACATATTGTCGTAAAAATAGTATAGGACCATCTTTCTGCCTTAAATTCATGAACTAAAAGCTTTCATAAATTTATTTTTAATTTATGCATAATCTTATTTTATGATTATGCTTATTTTATTTATGATTATATTTCTTTTTTGACTCCTTAAATTTTAAAATATGCTAAAGATATCTGAAGTTAGCCTGTTATAGGTACTTGCTGGCCAACCACTTTTTAAAAATGAATATATGTAGAAGATAGGACAACACTCTTATTACCCTATGGTGTCCAGGAATGAGAAAGCAGGATAGTAGACAGCCTATATGCCTAGATGGACCACTGCCCCAGACCTGACTTGGAGAACAAAGAGTAGACAAATAAATGGAACAGAACCATTTGGGGGGGGGAAGATAGCCTTTATATCATGAAGTATGATTAAGGTATTTCATGAGCTCAAGCAAGGGTTTTCTCAATCTATATAGATTTGCACCAATATAATACTGAATAATTATTACAGCCCCCACCCCATGTATGGCAATGGAAAAACTACTTTGCCTCATAAGTTCTGTAAAGATCTTCTCAACTTCTCCCATATATGTGCAAAAAAGGAGACCCGAGACATCAGTTCAAAGTCACCCCTTGCCCTTTCGCTGGACCAAGAGAAATTGGACTCTCTCTCATCAACACATGATTAACCTCACCATCATTCCAAAAAAAATTCAGCTTCTCTCCCGAGTATGTTTATACAATATGCAAATCCAACTTGTCCTTTGCTTCATTATTGAATCCATTATTTAGTTTCATTAGAAAACATTTGAGGGTGAGAGAGGATAATTAATGCAATTAAGTTTCCATGGTTTAAAACTTCCCTAATTTTAGTAAATGTTTTAATGGAACTCTGGCATAAAACTGACAATGAAATTTATTACCTTCATTACAACAGTGCCAAATAGAACAAAATAATTATCCTGAAACTCAAAATATTCTCTAAATGAAATGATTATGACATGGAATTCTTTAAACTTTACTATAGGTTACCATGTTTAAATATTTTAGATTGTATACATGTGTGTATTTTTCTTATTATGTGCTTCTGTATAAACCAATTTAGAATCAGAAGAGTTTAACTGTGATTTTTAAATGAAATTGAACCTTGTCTGAAACATCACTGAAAACATCTTCCAATACTTTGTTTTTCCTTTTTTTTTAATTTGGAGATTAAAATTAACATTTCCTGAAAACAATTACTTGATACTTAATACTGTATTTTATTTGTGCCTAATACTCATTCTACTACTGATAATACATACCCCATGCTAACATTATCATTCATTTCCTTACACTCGCAAGAATTAATATAAAACCTAAACTATATAAGCATTAGATAAAACCAACCAGTAGAATACACACAGAGCTACAGATGGGGAAGTGGGGTATCTTCACACTTACCTTATTTACTAGCTTAGGAAGAAAATGGACCTTCTTACATAGCTTATGAGTTTGAAAACTGGCTTTAGCCTTCATGAATTTTAGTATTATTTTTAAATAATGATAACAAATCTCCCATATGACCCAGACATTCCATTCTGAGCTAACTTCACATAACACAAACACCTCTATGTGTATCTTTGTTCTTTGCACTGTTACTTCTAATAGCCCAGGTGTGGAAACAATCTGAGCTCTTAAAGATGGAGAAATGATGAAAGAAGATGTGGTATATCTATTATCATGGAATACCACACAGCAATTAGGAAAGAAGGAAACTGAGAAAAAGTCCATTTTTCAATATGACTTTGGAATATACTATTTTTCTTTAAAGTTTCTTATTTATGCCTTAAATATATACAGACATTGACACATCATTTGGTTATTCAACTAATTAAATAGACACTGAGTGCCAATGAGTAGATTTTGCCCCATGAACTAATCAAAATGATTATTATCAGAATACTTCCTCCTCTCTGCTAAGTCAAGCTTTCATTTCATGTGGTGAGTTGAAATAAAGGAGTGAAAAGAGAGAAAGACAGCGGTGGGGGGTGGAGGGATAGTCCTGGTTTTGTTTTATGGGTAAGAAAGAACCTGGAACAGACAGGTAAACTCCTAGAACTCTTGCAGATTGAGTTACACTAGATTAGTAACTGTGGCCACTCTCTCCGTATCTCCCAAGATGTGGATTCTGGAGACTCCTTGTAGCTGATAGTGAAGATAAGCCAGGGGAGGAAGAGATCAGACTCAACCATGGGGATCCCTTGACTTGGCTAACACAGCAGTTCACTTTCATATCTAAGTGTTTTTATCTAACACGTGTTGACTCATTTGTTGATATGCCCAATCCAACACATAACATGCTTAAACATGCTGATCTATTTCTTTTTGCCTCAAGATCTGGGTTGGTCTGTTATGTTGGGGTAATTACTGCTAGCCTCAACAAACCATAAACCCCCAAATCTAATGGAGTAGGCAGCACTGGCTTGTTTTTAACTCCCACACAGCATACAGTGGGTGGGTAAAACTCTCCTTCACCAGGTGACTCAGGGACACAGATTGTTCTGGTCTCACTTTGCTCCTACCAAATCATAGTAGCATCCAAAAAGATGGAAGGAATGATACCTTCAGTTGACTCAGTGCAGTGACACTCACCCAACCCATTGGCCAAACTGAGTCCTATGGCCTCATTTTAGCACAAGGAAAGCTGATCATTCCAATGCAATTCACAAGGGCAGGATGTCAGAGTAAAAGCAAGATGCTAAAATGCTTCATAATCCCAACCCAAATGGTCCTTTCCCAAAGACTTGCAGCACTGATTTTTGTTGGCTGAAAATTATCCAGAGGATAACTATCATGCTCTTTCTTTTAAGGATGAATGCTAAAACTGAGGGGAAATGAATCTTATCTCTATTGTATTAAAATTGAATTTATAAAATGAGCTATTTCTCAGGTTCAACCATGGATGTGGTAAATTACATTAATTGAGAATTTGCCTTGAAATATGCATCTCCTCCAACACAATGCATTTTCTTTGATATGGATCAGAAATGCAAAGACCTTATCTTCTAAAATAGGCACTTGCTTAATATCTGTTGAGCCAATAAGAAGGAGAATACAGAGTACACGCTTTCTCTCACACCATCTTTCATAGAACAGAATTGTGTCTTGGAGCTTGTTGATAGAATCTCTGGCTTAGTTGTTCTTAGCACCTGCAGGAACAAGCAGACTGGATATGTTTGGTCCCTTCTGAGACAACAGCTTGAATTCGGATGTGGCAGATGATCCAGAGATATGAAATCATTTTGGGAAGAGACCTTTGCTGAGTTAGTCTGCTCTTTGGGGGTGATCTGGTGACTCAAAGAAACAGTAAAAGAATAATGAAAACAAGGCTATGTCTGTGTGGGGGAGTAACTGAAAGGAGAACTGGGAAAAGAGTTTAGCAAAGTAAAGATGTGATTAGAAAGCTGGTGATGGAGGCAAGGACTGGCTTTCAGGGCCTGCTTCAGCTTCTTGGCAAAAAAAAAATGATATGGAGAAGTAAGCAAGCAAGGGAGAGTCACTGGTAAAGGGAAAAACAAACATGAAAGAGGAGATTTGTTTAAATAATTGGAATAATGTACTTAGGAAATGTCATTTCTTGAGCTTCTTTAAAACTGGACCACAATGAGGCAAAGTAGATTTGGGACCCAAGCCTACCAGGAGTGATTTCTGAGCCTAGAGCTCAGGAGTAACCCCTGAGCACTGCCGGATAAGACCCCAAAAAAACAAAACAAAAAAGAAACAAAACAAAACAAATGTGTCTGCGCGCTTTTGAAAATGAATAATAGTAAGAAGAGAACTCCTGAATGGGGTCCAGTCTGGCGTGGGGGGATCTCAATCCCCTGGACTAAGTGGTCAGCCCAGGGGGCCTATGGCTAGCTGTCCTGCCCAGAGTCCCCAACATACCAGCTGAAAAGAAACAGAACTGGCATGTGGAGTCTTCTGGGTGCAGCCCCTGCCTCTGTAGTTTGTGGATGCATAGGGGAGGAATTTCTCTCCCCCACCCTCCCCCCCCAGGGCCCGATTAACCAGGCATGGCCCTGAAGATATATATACTTTTTAACAACACCCAAAAATATTCTTAATTCTCGACTGTTTTTAGGGAAAAAAATGTAATTCCCTAGATTTGGAGGATAATATTCAAATAGGTCTCTAAAATCAGTGTATATGTAGACATGACTTCCTATACAGTGGTCCTCTCTGACTGCCAAGCCTAATCCATAAACAATTCATGTATACAATGTATGTAACCCCTCTGATATATTTCCCCTCCTCCACACAGAGCCCTTTCTACTCCCTCATCTCCCAATATGGATTTATTATCTTTTCCTTAATTAACCCTCTTTACCCTCAGTTCTTTAATTTGTTAGACACCAAGACGGACCTCCTGCCCCAACAGATTCTGCCCTTTCGCACACCCCTACAAAGCTCATTATTACTCCTTAACTCTCTCAGCCCCAACTATCATTACCCCACATTTACTCTTTTTAACTTGAGTACTTCACAGTCCTAATCACAGACCAAAGTCATGCATTGGATTTAACAACCCCCAGCTATTTCAAAAGACATACAATGAACACATATGTCTTTTGAATATTTTATGTGTATTTTATTTAACAGCTATAACTCTTTCTAAACATTCTTTTACCATGACGATTCTACCCACTTTTTATCTTGTCTTCTCTTTGTGAACTGTTCAATAAGGAATTTTGGGGGAAGAGTCCCTCAATTTTAATGCTTATGATTGAACCACATCATGGGGATTGTTGGACTTGTTCTTATGGCCCCCATATGCGCCGATAATGCCATGTGGCATTGTTCCTTGTTTGCATAGGCACATTAAAATGGGAAAATGTTATACATACAAATAAGTTCTTATCTAATAGAGATTGGAAAACACAAATCTCGTAGTGCAATGGGGCCTTACACCCTGAACATTAATATAATGACCTGGCACAGGCCTCAGAAGAATGGGTTTCCTCCATTTACCCCTGAACCAGAGAAGCTATCTACAAAACATCCAAGGTTTTTTATAACAATACCTGGAAGCAATCCTCTACCAGGGAAGACCCTACCACGGTTCTGACATCAACCTGCTCAAAAGAGACTTCCCTTAACCCTAAGAAGATTTGACAACAACGACCTGCTTACAGGACAGGGTTCTCTGCATTGCCCTTTAAGTGTGAGGTGAAATGAGAGGACGCTCTGCACCATCCTGACTGCAATATAGGATATGCAGATTCCAGGATCTTTAATACAGAAACATGATACCAACAACAGAGACTGTGTGAAAAATAAAAGTGTATTGGCACTACAGACAATGACCTGTATTGGACAGACTAGTTTGCCTAGAGCCTAGAGTTGGTCTTATGTCAGGAAACTTCAGGGGTAGGGTCTCCTTTTATTTAGGCCAAGGCTTTTCCTTTCCATGTTCCTCATATTTTGGTGGGCCTATGCAAACAATAATTGACACTCTAACACCGTTTTTACTGTGCTCTTTTGACTCTAATCCTTAAGAAAAACAACCCACTTAAACTTTTGAGGTTAACTTAAACTAATATGCATGTGCATGAAAATGTAAAAAAGTACTTTGCCTTCAATGTTTAAGGAGTTACATAAGTTTTATGTCTTTAGATTGCTTTGTGTGCTGCTAAGAAATATTATGTACTACAATCTGGGGACTTGAGGGACAAAGTAATTGTACATGGGTTCTGTTTTATTTTTCTTAATGTTCTTTGGCTGAAAGTTCAAAGTTAAGATATCAGCAATGGAACTACTGAGAATTCTGTTTATGGGTGATTGTCCTTCCACTGTAACTTTACCTTGTCCTCTTTCTTTGCATCTTTGTTCTCATAATTAAAAATAAAAAAATAATTAAAAAATGAAAAAGAAAACAATTATAATTTTTAAGTCTAGAAATCTAAGTGATATGGTATTGAGCACTGTAAGAGGAATCTACATCATGAAAAGTCATCTAGAGGGTCTTGAGCATCCAGGTTGCTTTCCCAAAAGCAAACTAAAATCATGAGAATTATGGTATAATGGTAAACTACCTAAAATTGAAAACAAATTACAATAACATACTCAATGAATGAGCTCTGTAGCAGAAGTTATGGCATATAGTTGCATTTTACATTGTTATCTGTGGACATAAACATTAGATTATATTAGCAAGCATAATCATATAGAAACTGAACAGATTAGAATTTTTGTCAAAACATTATCTTAATGAGCACTGTCTTCTGTGTCTAATATAGTATAGCATTACAATGTGAAACTAGGGTGACCAACCTATATCTCCAAGTACCACTGTGGACAAGAGGACCAAGGAATTATTGTAGACATAATAAAATTAAACATTAAAATTTCTTATAAGAACAAAAAAAAGAAAATTAATGATTAGTTCTTCTGAATGTTGATGTAAAAACTTAAATCAAATGTTAGTTATCTAATCTGACCATGTATTAAATGAATGGATGTTAGTATAACATAGTTCAACATCATTGTTTTAAATGCAAAATTATATCATAAACTGTATGATGCCACTTATATTATAATTTGTATTTGAGCACAAATAAAAATAGTATAGGCATTGATAAATTTACTTATACTTTATAAATGCTCACAAAATAAAAGTAGATAAGAAATAACATGGACATGATAAAATTATATTCATAAATATCATACCATATTATATCCATATATATACAGTTAATACTATATTTTAAAAAGAAAAATGCAAGCATTTTCAAAAAATTGTATATAATAAGTAGCAAGTCCTTATTACTGTAACTCAATAATATTCAGACAGTTGTACCTAAGTAATCAGGCAAAATATTTTTACAAATCTTTGAAAGCTTAAATCTTTGAAAGCATCTGAAATTTATTGCATATAAAATATCAAAAGGCTTTATAATAAATCTAATGCTGGATATGGGAATTGGGTAAGTGACTGAAAATATATATAACATTTGTGCAAACTATCAGTATCTAGTTGGTGAACATTATTTGTATATAGTTGTATATATATAATAGTTGTATATATCTTGATTAAAAAAATAAAAACATAAGAAAAATTGTAGAAAGTATCTTAATACTCATGTACATAAAAATAATAAATTATTACAAACTATATAAATATTGCAAAATAAATATGTATATAAAATAATTTATATATAAATAAATCTGTATATAAAATAATTATATATAAATATAAACAAAAAGAAAATGCCTTATTGAAAATATTTGTTTTTACCAAAAATAGCAAATATTGCAATAGTTCCACTCATTATTTAAATAGGTACCTTGTTAATAGATGGATTTAATGTTTTCAATTTTTAAAATTACTTTATTTAAATAGCATTGTTTACAAGATTGTTCATAACACAGTGGTTTTCTTCAGTTACAAAGTTGTTCATGATTGAGTTTCAGTTGTAGAGTGTACAACACCCTTCACCAGTGTACATTTCCTGCCACCAATATCCCAAATTTCCTCCCCCACCTTACTTTGTGGCATATCTCTCTCTCTCTCTTTCTCTCTCTCTTTCTCTCTCTCTTTCTCTCTCTCTCTCTCTCTCTCTCTCTCTCGTTTTATTTTAGACACTGTGGTTTGCAATATTGTTACTGAAGAGGTATCATGCCTATTTATCTCCGTTCAGCCCCCAGTTTTTTGATCAACTCCAACTGTCAGTGTCATACCGCTCCTTTCTCTACTCTAACTACACCCCACACACACTATTTGTGGCAAATTTTCTTGCCACAGTGGACTGGTCCTCTTGACCCTCATCTCTGTTATCTCTAGTATATTACCTTAATATTTTTATTTTTTAATATTTCACTTCCTCAAGATAAATGCTTAAATTTACTTAAAAAGTCTTCAAAGTAGAGAAAATGAAGTCCATTAACAAAAATAAAGACAGGACTATGTTAAATCCTCACTATTTTTACAAGGACTTAATGCAATTACAGGGACCTAAAATAGTCCCCCAAAAAGTTCAAAGCTACATAGGCAGATTACTGTTCTACAGTAAGGTTAAACTTTCATACAATGGGAAATAGGTGACTCATTTGAAATGTTCTAGAAGAGAGAAGCTAAAATTTTCTCACTGCTGGGTGTGATCCCAATGGCTCCCCAACTCCAGGCAAGAGCTCTAGACTGTCACACCTGCACTTTTCTGCTGAGTATCTCTGGAAGAAACTCCTCCAATTTCACCTAAAACAAAACCCCCAAACAGCCTAGAGTGTCTCTCGATCTCAACTCAACCAAATGGGGGAAGTAGGTGAGAGCCCACCCAAGATGGTTTCATTTGGGACCCAGGAATAAGCAGGAAAATGAGCACTTTCCCAGGAGCCTTTCTCACCCCAAGAACATTCTTTAGAATGTCTTGGCAAGGCCATGAGAATGCTCTAGAATTAAAGCTCTTACTTTATATTGAATGGGGCTGTCCCTGAATTCTAGACTTTGCTGCAAATCTCAGGGGGAAGTGAAAAGGATGACTCCTACTTCCTGTTGAAGCAGAATTGTAAACTGAGTAGTAATACAGGTAGAATTTTTACACAAAATGACTAGATTGCTTATCTTATAATTTTATAAAAGGGGGTAGAAGGACTGAAGAATCTCAGGACTTGTGATTGACCCTAGTTCAATCCCCAGCACCATATGGTCCACTACCAGTGTGGCCCTGGATACCCATGAGCACTTCCTGGTGGCCCAGGAAATCCCTTGGTCCATGGTGCAGGAATAGCACCATATCCTCAGATCTTCACCTAGAACCATCACCCACTTGGCTGAGAAAAATGGAAGGACTTTTGGTTGGGTCTTTTGAGTAGTACCACTTGGGAGCCCTCTTCTCTCTCCCACACTACGAAAAGAAAAAATTGAGAAAGAAAATTAATTGTGTGACCTTTTTAAGACTTCAGACAGCAAGCGACTTCCTGGATTTTGTATTTGTCTTCAAGGTACTTTGTGGTCTGAGGCTTTCTTCACTGAGACTAATAGTGCAGGTTATAGGTCTCCAAAGTCCTAAATACAGATCCATTTTCATAGTGACATTGCTAACCTTTTAAATGGGACTTCCAGACAATGGTTTCCAGAATGGCTACATTCTTATATAGCTTAGTGATAATTCTACAGGTGAACCCCTTAAATAACATGATGCATCCCAACATCAAAAAGTTAATGGCCATCAAATTATCCATCAAACTTACCAAGAGATAATGGGTTTACAGCACATTCACTGTTTAAAAAAAGATCTTCAATTAAAGTGCTCAGCCAGCTGCAAACAAATTCATCAGACAAAAATGGGTTTTGATAAAATATTTAAACAATTGGAATAAAAACAAGAAGATTAAGGTGTCAAAGTTGATGAAAATAAGTATCCATGGTAAAAAGTAGGGTAATTTTCTTCTGGAATAAAACAAAACAATGCAGGGTTTTACAATCTTTATTTTTGCATTTAGTATGCAGGAGAGGAAAGAAGGGAAATTGGGGTGTCTGGTCATATTTAAAATAGCCAGAGCCTTACAGATGAAAGTGATATCTCTCCTAATTAATAACTTTGCATTGGGGTAGTATTTTGTACTTCACCAAGTATGATTACACTTTACTGGTCTTTGCAAAATTGACATGACTGAGAAGTGTTTCATAAGGGAATCAGAGTATCACAAACTGCATCAGAAGTAGATTTCAGGTGGAGAGATGGCTTAGGGGTGTAAAGTATTTACCTGGCATGAGGACAGAGCCAGCTAGGACTGAGGACTGAGCACCACCTGGTGTGGCCCCACGACAAAACAAACACATAAGGTTGGTTTCCTACTGTCCCATGCAAAATGCTTCCAGATCCAGTAGAGCTGCCCCTTTGCTAGACTGTTGGGCTGAAAAAACAGTTGATGAAATCTCATAAAATTTCAAATTCTCCCCCGAATAAAAGGGAAAACCATAAAAGATGTGGTATCTTGCATGGCTAATGGTGGCCCGGACAAAATAGCGGACCCTAAGTCTGAGTGCCTTTCCTGCCTCCACTTTTCCTTTTTCTCTACTTACTCACACAACTGAAGGTCACTCATAGGGATGTGACCTCCAGTCCCTCAAGGGTGTCAGTAACTACAGAGATTCCAGGTAGAGACCACTTCTGGCCCCAGCAGGGAAGCTTCTGGTACTATACCCTGGAGTTGGGCTGGGATTTCCTTTCAACCTTGGCCCTGTGCCTGCTTTTAATCTTTCCTTCCTGAATACGAGACTCTCTATAAAATCTTCTTGGCAAACACTTGGTGCCTCTTGGTCATCAAAGTATACCTAAGAATCTAAGAGATCAAGAAATACTATTATTTTGTTCAGTAAATGATACTGTAAATGATACAGTAAATGATACTCATAAAAACATAAAAAATGTGATAAATGAAGTTTGATGATGATCTCTCTTATTTGGCAAATTTATTTGTGATTGCTTTAAATTCAAAAGCAGAAACGAATTGTTTCTGAACAAATTGGTTTTGAAGTTTTAGAAAAGTAACACAATGTTTAGGGTATTGTTCATGTTAATAATTTTATATCATTATAATGATATACTCATGCCTCCATCCTTATCTTCAAATTGAATTTTTTTCAAAATTGAAAGAAATGATTGAAAATCCAGAAGTGTATATATAATGAAAGACACATGTCATCAGTTATTCAAAATCATCATCATATAAAAGGAAAATATCCAGTTATTTTCATTTTAGTTTATACTGAATTTTTATTGTACCTTTATTTAAAACAGATTAAATGGAGTATTTAGAATAGTCAAAATCCTAAAAAAATTACCAAATGAGTTTTTTGCTCCTGGCTTGAGGGGCCATATAAAACATGGGGGATCAAACCGTGGTCCGTCCTAGGCTAGTGCCTTACCGCTCCACACCACCGCTCTGGCCTCACCAAATGAGATCTTAAAATTTCAAAATAATACAATGTCATTTTTGCCCCTTTTACAAGTCTCCAAAAATAATATCTAGTGTCTAATGTATAAAAGTGATTTCTTTTTTAAAAATTTTAAAATTATCTTTATTTAAACATTGTGATTACAAATATGATTGTAGTTGTATGATTTCAGTCATGAAAAGAACACCCCTCCTTCACCAGTGCAACATTCCCACCACCAATGTCTCAAATCTCCCACCTCCCCACCCCACCCACACGTATACGGGCTTTCTAGAAGAGTCAGGCTTTTTACTTCCCTCATTCATTCACATTGTTTTTTTTTTAATTTATTTAAACACCTTAATTACATACATGATTGTGTTTGGGTTTCAGTCATGTAAAGGACACCACCCATCACCAGTGCAACATTCCCATCACCAATGTCCCAAGTCTCCCTTCTCCCCACCCGACCCCCGCCTGTACTCTAGACAGGCTCTCCATTTTCCTCATACATTCTCGTTATTAGGACAGTTCAAAATGTAGTTATTTCCCTAACTAAACTCATCACTCTTTGTGGTGAGCTTCCTGAGGTGAGCTGGAACTTCCAGCTTTTTTCTCTTTTGTGTCTGAAAATTATTATTACAAGGGTGTCTTTCATTTTTCTTAAAACCCATAGATGAGTGAGACCATTCTGCGTTTTTCTCTCTCTCTCTGACTTATTTCACTCAGCATAATAGATTCCGTGTACATCCATGTATAGGAAAATTTCATGACTTCATCTCTCCTGACAGCTGCATAATATTCCATTGTGTATATGTACCACAGTTTCTTTAGCCATTCACCTATTGAAAGGCATCTTGGTTGTTTCCAGAGTCTTGCTATGGTAAATAGTGCTGCAATGAATATAGGTGTAAGGAAGGGGTTTTTGTATTGTATTTTTGTGTTCCTAGGGTATATTCCTAGGAGTGGTATAGCTGGATCGTATGAGAGCTCGATTTCCAGTTTTTGGAGGAATCTCCATATCGCTTTCCATAAAGGTTGAACTAGACGGCATTCCCACCAGCAGTGGATAAGAGTTCCTTTCTCTCCACATCCCCGCCAACACTGTTGATTCTCATTCTTTGTGATGTGTGCCATTCTCTGGGGTGTGAGGTGGTATCTCATCGTTGTTTTGATTTGCATCTCCCTGATGATTAGTGATGTGGAACATTTTTTCATGTGTCTTTTGGCCATGTGTATTTCTTCTTTGTCAAAGTGTCTGTTCATTTCTTCTCCCCATTTTTTGATGGGGTTAGATGTTTTTTTTTCTTGTAAAGTTCTGTCAGTGCCTTGTATATTTTGGAGATTAGCCCCTTATCTGATGGGTATTGGGTACCCAATTCATTCACATTGTTAGGATAGTTCTCAATGTTTTCCTAACTGCACTCATTACTCTTTGTGGTTAGCTTCATGTCATGAGCTGCACCTTCCAGCCCTTATCTCTTTTGTCTCTGAGAATTATTGCAAAAATGTCTTTCTTTTTCTTAAAACCCATAGATGAGTGAGACTTTTCTGCATCTATCTCTCTCCCTCTGACTTATATCACTCAGCATATTAGATTCCATGTACATCCATGTATAGGAAAATTTCATGAATTCATCTCTCCTGTTGGCTGGATAATATTCCATTGTGTATATGTACCACAGTTTTTTTAGCCACTCATCTGTTGAAGGGCATCTTGGTTGTTTCCAGAGTCTGGCTAATGTAAATAGTGATGCAATGAATATAGGTGCGAGGAAGGGATTTTTGTATTGTATTTTTGTGTTTCTAGGGTATATTCCTAGAAGTGGTATAGGTGGATCATATGGGAGCTCAATTTCCAGATTTTGGAGGAATCTCCATATAGCTTTCCATAAAGGTTGGACTAGATGACATTCCCAAAAGCAGTGAAAAATAGTTCCTTTCTCTCCACATTGCCACCAGCACTCCTTGTTCTCATTCTTTGTGATGTGTGCCAATCTCATGGTGTGTACCTCATAGTTGTTTTGATTTGCATCTCCCTGATGATTAGTGATGTGGAGCATCTTTTTATGTGCCTTTTGGCCATTTGCATTTCTTCTTTTACAAAGTGTCTGTTCATTTCTTCTCCCCATTTATTGATGGGGTTAGATGTTTTTTTTCTTGTAGAGTTCTGTCAGTGCCCTGTATATTTTTGATATTAGCCCCTTATCTGATGGGAATTGGGTGAATAGTCTCTCCCAATCAGTGGTTGGCTCTTGTATCCTGGGTACTATCTTCTTTGAGGTGCAGAAGCTTCTCAGCTTAATATAGTCCCATCTGTTTATCTCTGCTTCCACATGTTTGGATAGTGCTGTTTCCTCCTTAAAGATGCCTATAGTCTCAATGTCATGGAGTGTTTTACCTACATGTTGTTCTACATACCTTATAGTTTCAGAACTGATATCAAGGTCTTTAATCCACTTGGATTTTACCTTCATACATGGTGTTAGCTGGGGATCTGAGTTCAATTTTTTGCAAGTGGCTAACCAGTTGTGCCAACACCACTTGTTGAAGAGGCTTTCCTTGCTCCATTTAGGATTTCTTGCTCTTTTATCAACAACTAGGTGGTTGTATGTCTGGGGAACATTCTCTGAGTACTCAAGCCTATTCCACTGATCTGAGGGTCTGTCATTATTGCAATACCATGCTGTTTTGATAACTATTGCGTTGTAATACAGCTTAAAATTGGGGAAAGTAATGCCTCCCATATTCCTTTTCCCAAGGAGTGCTTTAGCTATTCGAGGGTGTTTATTGTTCCAAATGAATTTCAGAAGTGCTTCATCCACCTCTTTGAAGAATGTCATGGGTATCTTTAGAGGAATCACCTTAAATTTGTACAATGCTTTTGGAAGTATTGCCATTTTAATGATGTTGATCCTGCCAATCCATGAGCAGGGTAGACGTTTCCATTTCCTTGTGTCCTTTCTTATTTCTTGGAGCAGTGTTTTATAGTTTTCTTTGTATAGATCCTTCACATCTTTAGTCAGGTTGACTCCAAGATATTTAAATTTGTGTGGCACTAATGTAAATGGGGTTGTTTTCTTAATGTCCATTTCTTCCCTATCATTATTGGTGTATAAAAAGGTTATTGATTTTTGTGTGTTAACTTGTAGCCTGCCACATTGCTATATGAATCTATTATTTCTAGGAGCTTTTTGGTAGACTCTTTAGAGTTTTCTAAGTAGTGTATCAGGTCATCTGCAAACAACGAGAGCTTGACTTCTTCCTTTCCTATCTGGATTCCCTTGATATCTTTTTCTTGCCTAATTGCTATAGCAAGTACTTCCAGTACTATGTTGAAGAGGTATGGTGAGAGAAGACAACCTTGTTTTGTACCAGAGTTTAGAGGAAATGCTTTTAGTTTTTTTCCATTGAAGATAATATTTGCCATTTGGCTCTGGCAGATGGCCTTAACTATATTGAGAAAGGTTCCTTTCATTCCCATCTTTTTGAGAGTTTTCATCAATAATGGGTGTTGGAACTTATCAAATGCTTTCTCTGTGTCTATTGATATGACCAAGTGATTTTTATTTTTCTTATTGTTGATGTTGTGTATTATATTGATAGATTTATGGATATTAAGCTATCCTTGCAGTCCAGGGATAAAACCTACTTGATCATAGTGAATGATCTTCTTGATGAGGTATTGGATCCTGTTTGCCAGGATTTTGTTGAGCATCTTTGCATCTATGTTCATCAGAGTTATTGGTCTGTAATTTTCTTTTTTGGCAGCATCTCTATCTGGTTTTGGTATTAAAGTGATGTTGGCTTCATAAAAGCTATTTGGAAATGTTCCTGTTTTTTTTTTCAATTTCATGAAAGAGCCTGGCCAGGATTGGTAGTAGTTTCTTGAAAGGTTTGAAAAAATTCATTCGTGAATTCATCAAGGGCTAGGCTTTTGTTTTTTAGGCAAAGTATTGATTACGGTTTTAATTTTCTCAATAGTGATGGGGGTGTTTAGATATGCTAAATCTTTATTCAACTGTGGAAGGTTATATAAGTTCAAATATTTATCCATTTCTTCCAGGTTCTCATATTTAGTGGCATAGAGTTTCTCAAAATAGTCTCTGAATACCCTTTGAATCTCTGCAGTACCTGTAGTGATCTCCCCCTTTTTCTTTGTAATACACGTTATCAAGTTTCTCTCCCTCTCTTTCTTTTTGAGTTTTGCCAATGGTCTATCAATCTTGTTTATTTTTTCAAAGAACCAACTTCTGCTTTCCTTAATCTTTCAGATTGTTTATTGGGTTTTCATTTCATTGATTTCTACTCTCAGCTTTGTTATTTCCTTCTGTCTCCCTATTTTTGGTTCCTTTTGTTCATCATTTTCTAATTCTATAAGCTGCATCAATAAGCTATTCTGGTATGCTCCTTCTTCCTTCCTGATGTGTGCTTGTAAAGCTATAAATTTTCCTCTCAGGACCGTTTTTGCTGTGTCTCATAGGTTCAGATAGTTTGTGTTTTCATTGTCATTTGTTTCCAGGAAATTTTGATTTCCTCTTTGATTTCATCTCGGACCCACTGTTTAATTTCCAGCTGTTAAAGTTTTTTTTGTGTGTTCCTTTGTAGTTTACATCTAACTTCAGAGCTTGTGGTCAGTAAAGGTAGCCTTCAAAATTTCTATCCTCTTGATTTTATGGAGTTATGTTTTATGTGCCAGCATGTGGTCTATCCTGGAGAATGACCCATGTACGTTGGAAAAGAATGTGTATCCAGGTTTCTGAGAATGGAGTGTCCTATATATATCTACTAGGCCTCTTTCTTCCATTTCTCTTATCAGGTATAGTATATTTTTTTTTGGTTTCAATCTGGTTGATCTATCAAGTGTTGACAAGCCCGTGTTGAGGTCTACCACAATTATTGTGTTGTTATTGACATCCTTTTTCAGAGTTGTCAACAATTTTGTTAAATACTTTGCTGGTCCCTCATTGGGTACATATATGTTTAGCAGAGTGATTTTTTCCTGCTGTACATATCCCTTGATTAGTACAAAGTGTCCATCTTTCTCCCTTACAACTTTTCTGAGTATAAAGTTTGTGTCATCTGATATTAGTATGGCCATTCCAGCTCTTTTTAAGGGTGTTGTTTGCTTGAATGATTTTCTCCAGCCTTTGATTTTAGTCTATGTTTGTTCTGACTATTCAGGTGTATTTCTTGTAAGCAGCAGAAGGTTTGGTTCAATTTTTGATCCATTTCACCACTCTGTGTCTCTTAGTGGGTGCATTTAGTCTATTGACATTGAGAGAAAAAATTGTCATGGGATTTAGTGCCATTTTTTAGTAGAAGTTTGGTGTGTTTGTTGGTCTGTCTTGTCTTAAAGTAGACCTTTCAGTTTTTCTTTTAAGGCTGGTTTTGAGTCTGTAAAGTTTCTTAGCTGTTGTTTATCTGTGAAGCTATGTATACTTTCTTCAAACCTAAAAGTGATTTTTGCTGGGTGCAGTATTCTAGGCGAAGCATTTATTTCATTGAATTTTGTCACTATATCCCACCACTGCCTTCTGGCCTTGAGTGTTTCTGGTGACAGGTCTGCTGCAAATTTTAAGGATACTCCCTTGAATGTAATTTCCCTTTTCAATCTTGCTGCTTTCAGTATTCTGTCTCAATCTGTGGAATTCATCATAGTGACTAGGATGTGTCTTGGGGTGTTTTTCCTGGCATCTCTTTTAGGTGGTACTCTTCAGGCATGCAGGATTTGTTCACATGTACGCTTTAGCTCTGGTAGTTTCTCTGTGATGACGTTCTTGACTGTTGATTCTTCCTGGAGATTCTCTTCTTGGATCTCCGGGACTTCAATGATTTTTAAGTTATTTCTGTTGAGCTTATCAAAGACTTCTATTTTCATTTGTTCATATTTTTTGAGTAATTTTTCCATTGTTTGATCATTTGCTATAAGGCTTTTTTCCAGTCTCTTCTGCTGTATGGAGTTGTTATACATCTCATCTTCCAATTAATTATTTTTTATTCGATTAATTCCACACTAATTTATCCTCAGCTGCTGCTATCCTGTGGGAGACCTTATCCATTGAGTCCTTCAATTAATCTACTAAGTTTTTAAGACCTGTTATTTGACCTGATATTTCAATTTGGAGTTTTTTGACTTCTATCTTCATATTCTCTTGATTCTTATTAGTGTTCTGTTCTATACTTTCTTTGAGTTTTGTGAACATTCTCCATATTTCTTCTCTAAACTCCATATCAAAAGAGTAACTAGGTGATTCGCTGTTGTTGGGTCATTAGAGTTACCATCTTCAGTTTCTATGCCTGATGTTGGTATGCATAGTTTCCCCATTGTCATGCTTGTTTTGTGGGTTTTTCTACGTTTTGTGGTGGTATTCATAGGCTACGTGAAGTGTGAGGCTGTGAAACGAAGTGGAGTAGCCCCACTCATCTGCTTTGACCCCTTAAGAGGTGGGTTTAAGTGGCCCAGCAGAGTGAGCTCTATCCACACTCTCTGGCCCGGGAAGACTCACCTCAGCCTAAGCAAGCTCTCAGGGGATGAAAGCCAGAGATGATCAAAGTTCCCAGGCTGGAGCAAGTTGGGAGAAGCCTCAAAATGTCTGCCATGCTTAATGGGCCCAGCAGGGTTAGATTTAGCCACATTCTCAGCCTGGGAAAACTCACCTCAGCCAAAGCAAACCCTCAGGGGATGAATGCCAGAGATGATCAAAGTTCCCAGGCTGGAGCAAGCCGGGAGAAGCCTCAAAATGTCTGCTGTGCTTAAGGGAACCAGCAGAATCAGATTTAGCCACAGTTTCAGCATGGGAAGACTCACCTCAGCTGAAGAAAGCCCTTTGGGTATGAATGCCAGAGACGATCAAAGTTCTCAGGCTGGAGGAAGATGGAGGAAACCTCAAAATGTCTGCCATACAAAGGGGCCCAGCAGAGTCAGATTTAGCCACAATCTTGGCCCGGGTAGACTCGCCACTGGAGGAAGATGGAGGAAACCTCAAAATGTCTGCCATACAAAGGGGCCCAGCAGAGTCAGATTTAGCCACAATCTTGGCCCGGGTAGACTCGCCTCCTAAAAGTGATTTCTTTGCGTTCAGATGGACTCTTAGTGGTCCTCAGGCTTCCCCCTTCCTCCGAATTCCAGGGGGGGAGGTGCATGGGGAGGAGGGCGGGCAGACATCTGACTTCCAGTTTCCTTTTTGATTCTGGAGACCAGCTCTTGCCAGGTATAGGGTTTGGGGAGGCCCCATACCAGAGCTTTTCTCCCTAGCCTGGGGAGTGCTGGGAGGCGTGGCAGGCCCCCAGCTGTCCTTGTCTTTTTCCCCTGACTCCAGGCCTTTCCTGGGTGCCAGCTCAGATGGCCAGAAGTGGATTCAGGTGGACTCTTAGTGGTCCTCAGGCTTCCCCCCTCCCTCCTACTCCAGGGGGGAGGTGCATGGGGAGGAGGGCGAGCAGACATCTGGCTTCCGGTTTCCTCCTTGATTCTGGAGATCAGCTCTTGCCAGGAATAGGGCTTTTCTCTCCTGGACTTCAGTAGTTCCTTGGGCGACGGTCTAGGTGGACTCTATAGGGGTCAACAGGCTTTCTCCCTATCTCTCCCTATACTAATGGGAATGCGCTCTGGGAGGAGGGTGGGCTGTTCTAGCACTGGTTTATGTTGGGACAGTCAGTGGAAATTTTTTCTCCTTGTTTTCATATTGATAGTATTGTATGCATATATTCTATATGTCCATAATATCCATCTTGTATTGTGACCTTGATACTGCCTTACAAAGCTCATTTCTAATATTTTACTGCCTTGGTCCCAACCCTTACTTCCCCCCATCTTCCCATGTAGGTGCAGCTAATGACATGAAGCTCACCACATAGAGTAATAAGTGCAGTTAGAGAAATAACTACACTGAAAACTATCATAACAATGTGAATGAATGAGGGAAAAAGAAAGCCTGTCTCAAGTACAGGTGTGGGTGGGGTGGGGAGTAGGTAGATCTGGGAAATTGGTGGTGGGAATCCTGCACTGGTGAAGAGTGGTGTTCTTTACATGACTGTAATCATACAACTACAATTATATTTGTAATCATGAATTTTAAATAAAGAAAATTAAAAAATTTTAAAAAAGTGATTTCTTAAGACTAAAAATTGCTGAGTTAAAAATTTTTAATGGATGAATTATTAGAAGGTTTTTAATTGGTAAAGAAGAAATTGACATTTTTTTATAATGTACTTTCTTGGGTTTGCCCAAGGACAAAATCAAACTAAATCATCTGTTACCTAGAAATTATAAGGTGATATCACGGGCTATTAAGACTTTGCATGATGTGGACTGAATGAATAAGTAGGTACCAGTACTGATCCTGTCTATTGTGGTCTGTGTGCTTTTGTAATGCAGTAGGGGAATAAATTTCAGTCCCTGTCTGTCCAAGAACATTCCCAGAAGCCCATTTGAACTTTAGAAATGTATGAATATGGTAGTAAAAGTCTGGACATTTTTTTTTAATTTTTATTTTGACCAAAGTGAATTACAAATATTTCACAGTAATAGTTTAAGTACATAACGACATTGAATCAGGGGCATTCCCACCACCAATGTTGTCCTCCCTCCACCGCTGTTCCCAGCATGCATCCCATATCTCCCTCTTTTACCCACCAGGCTGCCAGTATAAGTGGTCCCCTCTGTGTTTAGCATGTTGTAGATTGGGTATCGATTCTGTTTCCATTGGTTTTGGATTTGGTGCTTAAGTCTGATCATTTTTTTATTTCTACTTAATATTCATATGACTCTTTGGTCTTGGTACCCTCCATTATTTCCCTCTCAATTTGTGAGGCGGAACAAGATGGTTCAATTTATGTGGTTCTGTTTTGAAGGAAAGGAAAAAATAAATTAAAATGGGGCAAAAATCAAACAAGCAAAAAATGAGAGGAGTCCTTCTAGAGGCTATAAATATCAAGAGATATTTAAGACAAAAGGGAAAAGGAAGAAAAACATAACAACATTACTAGGGGCCGGAGAAAAAGCATGGAGGTAAGGCATTTGTCTTGCATGCAGAAGGTTGCTGGTTTGAATTCAGGCATCCCATATGGTCCCACAAGCCTGCCAGGAGCAATTTCTGAGCATAAAGCCAGGAGTAACCCCTGAGCACTGCCGGATGTAACCCAAAAAACAAACAAAAAATACTAAAAAAAGTTTTTTTTAATTAAACAAAAAACTGAAAAAGAACCACAGCAATAAAGACAGCAACTACACAATAACCACGGTCCTTAAATAAAAACAAAACAATGCGCACACACACCCTCAAAAAATATGAGAAAATAAAACAACAAAATAACAAAACCAAAAAAATTAATTTGTGCTTCTTTTTTATTTTATTTTATTTTATTTTTTGCATGGGCACAGTAAATATTGAAGATTAGAAAGGAAAGTCCCTTGGCCTAAGAGATACAGGGTTTCTTCACCCTTGAATTATACTGTCATGGGTATAACTATGGGCTCTGTACATGTTCTTTTACTCTCCCCTAGGTCCTGTTGTGGTGTCTGGAAACTTTCTTCTCCATCGTGGATGATAAAATCATGCCTCTGTAGCTATAGATTTTGGTATTTGCACAGGTCAAAGAATGGAGCCTAGGATGGAGTCTTTCTTTACAGTTCTAGGAGTTCTGTTCCATCGCTGTTGTTTTAATCAGTCTTCTGTAGTTGTGGTCTTGGTTTTAGCCCTGATCCAAAGATGAAGCATAGGATAGAGTCTTTCATTTTATTTCTAGATCTGCTCAGTTATAGTTGTTTCAGTCAGACCTCTGAAATTTGAGATCTTTAGTTGTTGTACAGATCATAGACCAAGGCCTAGACTAGGGCCTTTTTTGTTGGTCTCAGGATAAGTTCTGCCCAATCATGATTGTCACAGTCAGTCTTCTGTAGATATTGAACTTGGCTTTTGTACAAATCAAAGGATGGCATGCCTTCTGATTTCATCTTATCCTTAGGAGGTGAGGTAAGACAACTTGCTTTTAGACCAAGTTGTTGCCATTTCCTCATTATGAAGATGTCATATCAAAACTGGCACATGTGGGTGTCAGAGCAATATTAAGAATGGTCAAGAGGGAGTTTGGTTTCTGGAGCTGTTATGGAGAACTGTCTCAGTTCTATGTCTGAGATCTAGGGTTCAGGGTTGGACAGTCACTATCTACTCACATGGAGTCTAAGTTGGGACTACATGACATATGTTCAAGGTGAGAGGTGCCCTGTATTTTAAACTGTATGAGTTCTTATCGTAGTAAATAAGAGCTTGTTTCTTTATGTAAAATGTCCCCATTTTTAGTATGCATTTGCAAGAAGAAGTGGTGCTATATTATACTGCTCGTACATTTGGGGGTGAATGTGTCAGGCTCCATCATTTCTGTGCCCTGGTTTTGACCTGAACTATTATCTCAGGCAAGACTTTTTCTTTTTTTTTTTTTTTTTTTTTTTTTTTTGGTTTTTTGGTTTTTTGGGCCACACCCAGTGACGCTCAGGGGATACTCCTGGCTATGCGCTCAGAAGTCGCTCCTGGCTTGGGGGACCATATGGGACACCAGGGGATCGAACTGCGGTCCGTCCAAGGCTAGCGCAGTCAAGGCAGGCACCTTACCTCTAGCGCCACCACCCGGCCCCAAGACTTTTTCTTGTAGGTTTTTATGTCAAGCAGAACCAAAACAGGAGTTAAAGAAGAAAAGAAAACAAAAACAAGACCAAAAATATATACATATATACATATATATATATATATAAAGGAAAAATAAATAAACATAAGTTTAAAAAATATTAAGGGAACAAAGTGATGCAAGTGACTACCTTACATTTAGTGATAAACTGGTTAAGAGGTAGTATTATATAGGTCTTAAAGTTATAAAGGAAACATAAGCTTCCCCACTGTCTTGAGATATTCTTGTGGGGGGGGGGGTGGGATCTAGGGCACATTTTTATTACATACCGTGGTCTTGTTGAGATTGAGAAGTGATTTGCGGCAGAAAGGGCTTGGATAGAGTTCTTGCACTGGGGATCCTTCTGGAGCTGAGTCCGGTAACAAACAACAGTTTATATTTTGGGGGAGATGAGAAGGAGAGCCACAAAGCATGAGTCAGGAGGGGTGTTGGTTGTAGATTCTTGCCAGGGGATGAGATGTGGAGCTGAGAGGGTGTCCCTTCACTTGGGAGCTGGGTGATGGCTTATTGGGGCAGAAGGTTGGTCTTGATACCTAATGGGTTAAGAACTGAGGGTAGGGGCCAGAGAGATAGCATGGAGGTAAGTCTTTTGCCTTGCATGCAGAAGGACGGTGGTTTGAATCCAGCATCCCATATGGTCCCCCAAGCCTGCCAGGAGCGAATTCTGAGCATCTTAGCATAGAGCCAGGAGTAGCCCCTGTGTGCTGCTGGATATGATCCAAAAAACAAAACAAAACAAAACAAAACAAAAAAAGAAGAAAAGAAAAAAAGAAAAAGATCTAAGGGTAAAGAGCATTAATAAGGTGAGATATTAGATTGGAAATGTGGGGTAAAGGGATAGTAGGATTTCTGAAGGGGAGAGGAGGGATAGTATATAGGAGGGACTATATACACTATAGGCATGGATTGTTTACAATTTAGGTTTGGCTCTCATAGAGGAGTCTTCTCTCTATGTACTCATGCCCACATAAAAACACAGAATATGATCTGTTCTTAAGCTATTCTTAGAGGTGTGACCCTAATAGGATGGGTCTGAGCGCTTAAGGATTGGTTGAATAAAGATAAATAATTAGCTTAGGTATAGCTAAAGAAAATAGCCGATCCAGGACCAAAGGTGGTTGGTTCGAATCCCAGTGTCCCATATGGTCCCCCGTGCCTGCCAGGAGCTATTTCTGAGCAGACAGCCAGGAGTAACCCCTGAGCATCGCCAGGTGTGGCCCAAAAACCAAAAAAAAAAAAAAAAAAAAAAAAAAGAAAAGAAAAGAAAAAAAAGAAAAAGAGGAAGGAAGAGTAAAAGATAAGAGAGGAGAACAGAAAAATAGGTAAATATAGTAAAAAATAATAAAGTAAAATATCAATAAATCAACTAACAGATTGGATCAGTGCATCAGAGTTGGGAGATTTCCCCAGTTTCTAGGCATTTTGTCAGTGATGGGGTTGGGTCTTCCTAAATGAAGATTTCAGGGTTAGATAAAGACTGGCACAATTTAGGATACACATAGGTTTCACATCTCAAGTACTAAACAATGTGGTAATGAGGCCTATCTATGTAAGTCTCTACCTTATTTAGTATTGTCCGCTGCATCTTATGTATTGAAATTTCTTTCCTAAAGAAAAAGTACCAGTGTAGGTTTTGTTTGACATAGATTGAATTGATGAGGAGGAGGAAGAAGCGGAAAGGGGAGAAAGGAAGAAGTAGTGTGAAGAGAGAAGAAAAGAGAGAGAAAGGAAATGTTAATTTGCGCAAACATGTTCTATGAGTAGGTCCTGTAATATAAGTCTGTGGTTCGCAGAAAAAGGGGTATATTGAAGTGTTTTATATATATATATATAAAATTTTTTATTTTGACCATATTGGCTTACATATCTTTCACAGTAATATTTTAGGTACATATTAACATTGAATCAGGGGAATTTCCATCACCAAATTTGTCCTCCCTTCACTCCCATTCCCATCTTGCATTCCATATCCCCCACCCTCACCCCCCAGGCTGCTTATTCTATAAGTGGTCCCCTCTGTGTTGTCATAGTGCAAACTAAATATGGTATTTAGTGTGAGTGAGCACTGAGGTGTCAAATTAGGGTGTCCACCCTTTGTATCTAAGAACCCCTGTGGACAGAGAAGCTGAGAGGTTATTTTAAAGCTAGTAAGATTAAGGCATTAAATCACTTTGTTATGAAATGCTTCCATTGGAGTCTCTGGCTTCCAATTCTATTCTTCACCTGTAACCATGTGTAAGATCTCTAAGACATTATTATAGGCCTTTGCATTAAAAGGCTGATTACATACCTGTTCACGCTAAGCCGCTGTTTCCGCTGTTGCTGGTTTCTTTATGGTATAATGGATGGTCGAGGGTCTCAGCAACGCCCCCACCTGGAATGTCATCATGGGACAACAGGCAAAGAATAATCTTATAGAAATGTTTTCATATACAACAGACAACTACAGAGCTTGGAGTTTCTACTTTATTAGACCGTTGTATTTGTTCATGGAGTATTACATGTATATATAGTGTATATTCTAAGTAACTCAGAAAAGTACTGTCATTCTGTGTATATCCTTCATCTTCTGACTTACTTCATTTAATATAATATTTTGAGATCTATCCACGTTGCTGCAAAGTCCATGATTGTATCATTTCTAACTGCTATGTAGTATTCCATTGTGTATAAATACCACATCTTCATGATCCACTCATCTGTTGTTGGACATCGAGATTGGTTCCAAATCTTGGCTATTGTGCTGAATGCTGCGATAAATAGTGGAGTGCACACATATTTGGGATGAATGTCCTTCTGACTTGGGGATAGATATCCTGGATAGCAATTACTGGGTAATATGGCAGCTCAATTCTACTGAGCAGTCTCCACACTGTTTTCCATAGGAGTTGGACCAGGCAGCATTCCCACTAGCAGTGGATGAGAGTCCATTTCTTACCACATCCCCGCCAACAGAGATTGTTCTGGTTATTTTTGATGTGAGCCATCCTCACTGCTGAAAGATGGTACCTCGTTGTCTTGATTTGGATTTCCCTAATGATGAGTGAAAGTGAACATGTTTTCATGTGTCTGTTGGCCATCTTTTGTTCTTCCTCAGAGAAGTGTCTATTCATTACTTCTCCCTATTTTTTATGGCTTTATTAGATTTTTTGGAGCTCACCTTTCTGAGTTTGTTGTATATCCTAGATATTGATGTATTAAGTGCAAATTTTTTTTCCTATTCTGTTAACTGTCTTCTGTAACCCTACACCTATTCTTTGTGTAACCTTACCTACAAAAAAGACCCTCCCATTTCTGGGAGGGGTTTTGGGGAGGTTATAAAAGGTTTTGCCTGAGGGGCAAAAGGGGGATTTACCTGGATGGATAAGTAGCAGGAGGGGACATGGCTGAAAGAAGTTAAGATGCAGGGCAAGCTAAGGATGGCATGTGCTAAAATAGGTTTAAGATTATAGGCCACACGTGTTGGCCAGGGCAAATAAAGATGTTATCTCTATGGAAGCCTGACTGCATGTGAGTTTAATACCTGCCGCTCTCTTGAACACAGATACCCACCATTTAGAGAAGGTGGAGTCATGTGGTCCTGAGCTGAAGGAGAAAGGACTCCATCACCATCCACCTCCATCTGGCTTCATCCAAAGGGCCTAATTAATTATTTTAATCAACAGCCTTCTAGTATTAAGTAGTAATAAGTAATAAGTTTTGCCATGCAGAAACTTTTTAGCTTGATGGAGTCCATTCATTTATGTTTGATGCTAAAGTTCTTGCCATTGGCATTCTATCCTCAAAGACATTTTTGATATATAGGTCTTCTAGTGTTCTGCCTTTTTTCCCTCAGTAAACTTTATAGATTCGGGTCTGATTTTAAGGTTTTTAAGCCATTTTGAGTTGACTATTTTTCAGAGTCTGAGTTCTTTGTGTTTCACTTCCTGACTTTTCCTTAGTTCAGGCCTCTCAAGTTCCATCTGTGCTGTCATGAAAGTCATGACTTCAACGGTTTCATAGCTTATATCTAATTAACTATCCCACAGCTTCTATAACTAGTCATCCTTCATGTGCCTTATTTTCTTGTCCATCCTTTTATCAGGTTTCTCTGGTTGAGTATGAGTTTCTTGAAGGTTGACTCTCATGGCCCATGTCAGCAATCACCTCTGAACACCATTTCTCTTTCATTCTATAATTGTTTTCAGAATTCATATCATTTTTGTCTCCTTGTTGTAATCTCACATTTATTGGTCATTTACTGTGTCAAGACCATTTTTGTAAAACATCATGGGGACTTCTTACTGGGGGGCCAACCATCTGCCAACACAGCTCCTTTTTAGGCTGTGTGTGAACTGAACAACATTCGAATCAGAAACAGAAATTGGAAAAAGAAATCTCTGCATAAACTGAAGGGCTAGCAGCAAAACTTGGCATTGTTGTTCTCTTTATCCCAGTTAATGTATCATGGTAATTGACATTTTCTCCATGTTATTGTGTAGGGTCAGGGCTGGTATTATTTAAATTGTGGTGACTGAATTTTATGTAGAGTTGAACTATGAGAAGACAACATTCTACTGAAATATTTTAAGGTCTTTGGGGATTGATAATGAACCAATGAACCAATGGCTGCACTTTGGGGAATATTAGAGCCCCTTAGAAAAATCACTACTTAAATTGCAGTACAACAAGGCCCAGATCTCTTCAGCTACTAAAGAAGGAGAGAAAGAGAAGTGGAATTATTTTAGCATAGACTCTTGATCAAGGTTGCCTCAGTAGAGATATCAACAAAAGAAATCAGAGAAATCATGAAGAAAATTGCAAACCTCCAGCATTGCCTGAGAGAGTAATTGCTTATCAATATGAGTGCAATGCTGGCTGGAAACATCCAGAAATAATATATGGGGGTCACTCATAAAGGTGCATCTAAAAGAAAGATCCCACAGTGGGATCTGAGGGTAGCAAGAACTCATTTCCCATGTTCCCACATCAACTAAGAGAAATACAATTCATTATTTCTTGCTTTGGGAGTACTTAGGAGCAATAGATAAAGTTAATCCTAAGAGGCTGTGCTCGAAGCATCTAGGAGGGAGTCCTTAGAGAGCTTCTAAGTGTCTTTGTGCTCCTAAATGAGATTCTTTTGCTGTGAAAGAGAAAGTCAAGTGACCTGTTGAGGTATCAATTGCCAACCCAGGCCAGCTGTAGACAAATCTAGAAAAACAGTCAGATAGGCTGAGAGCTTTATAGAAAGTCTCTTGAGAAACTAACTTTAGCTGATTCAAAAAAGTCATATTTTTATTCATTTTTTCCACAGAGGGATACAAATAATCCTGGAGAATTTATCATGAGGAAACAGCTTTGAACTGTTGCCCAATATATTAACTATTGATTAGCTATGATCATTGCAAGCACGAACACTTATTACCCACAGTGCAAGGAGAATCTCTTAGTTCCCATCCTTAGTTTAAAATATGGCCCAGTGTGCAGTGTCCACCACTGTAGATGACATGTAATCTTGTGAGTTGGATACTGAAATATAAAGGTCATATAACTTTGTGAGTTAGACACTGAATTCTAAAGGCCATGTATGTAGCCTTGTGAGTTGGACAATAAAAACTAAGGCTGTGTAACCTTGTTAGTTGGAACACCAAAGAATTTTTTTTCCAGGCTGGAGGAAGCAAACAAATACTTTCAATGTTAATAATATATTCCATATTATTCAAATACCCAAGAACTTACAGAGCTCTTGAGTGGGTCTAAGCTGCACTCTTTAAACTTTCAATAATCTCCTATCTCAGATGAGCCTCTTTTCCTCAATACTAGTTTCTATAGTTTGGATTCCTGCTCTTTCAGCCCAGGTGGGAATGCACTGAGCTCAGTCCTCTCTTCTCAAGTAGCAGACTTGGGTGACTCACAGATAAATAGGCTGGGAGTCAAAGTCAGTTGCCTTTCCTAGGATGGGGTTGAGGAGTTAAGCAGAATACTTGTATTGGCACATCTATACTTAGTAAAAAAGACTTTTCTTACCAGTACCTAAAAATGGTTTTGTCCTGAGCATGCAAGTTGGAATTTGGATTCTATCATTCCATAGTGGCTGGAATTCCAAGGGGAAAATCTAAGCAGGAACAAACACACAGGCAGATCCTCTTCCTTTTCATCAAACTCACAGACCAATCAGTCTTTGACTTTGGGAGAAACAAAAAACTTCCTTGTTCTCCTTCTGCTTATTTACCTGATCTGAATATTTCAACTGATAGGAGATGCATAAGAGGGGAAACAAATGCACAGATTTTGTTCCATATTCTTAATTGTTTTCAAAGAATCTTTGGAGAAAATGAAAACTCAAAGAAGTTTGTTGGTTCCATAAACTTGAATGTGCCACTTATAAAGAAAAAAGAATATTGAATTGTAGGGAGGTTGCAAGATTAAGGGACAATGAATCAGAGTCAGTGACTAGAGAGCCATTATTGGAAAAATCCTTGGATGGGGTTACTTTAGCTGCCAGCTTGGATTGGTCAAGTTTTATATCTGTGAGAATAAGAACCATCTTCCTTTTCTGGTCTTGTCTTTTCCCTTGGAAACTATTATAATATAAAAATGTAGAAATGGAGAATTCAGAGAGTTTTCCTGTATCTGCCTCACTTTTGTACCTCCAGCACTTTTATCCATCATTTATAATAACAATTATTTAGTATTATTTAAATACAGTAGATGAGAAAGCAACCTATTTCATGGTTTTGGCTCCTGGGTTTCTTTTGTCTTGACTACATAGTGGGCTCATATGGAAGAAGAGTTTGTCCCTCCAGTGTAAACACCACAGAGGGATTGGAAAAGGGCACCCCCTTCTGTACTCCTCAGATTACAAGGGGATAAGATTCAGGACTAAAAGGCAGGTTTGATGCTTGGGCCAGAGTTAGCATCCTGTTGACCACAAGGTATTCATTTGCTTGTTTGATTGTTTGTTTGGTATTTTGGTCTATATCTGGATGTGCTTAGGGCTTACTCCTGTCTCCACACTCAGGATTCACTCCTGCCAGGCTCAGGTAACTGTGTGGAATGTGAGGAATCAAATTCAGGTTAAGGTAAGTATCCTACCCACTGTATTATCACTCAGCCCTCTCATTTGCTTGTTTTAGAAAAATAAAATGCACAGTTCATGAGTCCACCGCCTCATGAGTCTTTGATCTTGGGAGGAGAGATGCTGGCAAAGCTGACAGAATTCTAGCTATCTCGTAGATGTTCATTGCTAAGATTGTGTATTTTTACACCTTGTTCACCCAGACCAGTAGAATCAGAAGTTCATTGGAGAATCAGTTTGGAAGAAGAGATTAGGGAAAGTTTTGAATATTTATACCCCAAAATTGAGTTACTTGGTCCATATTTACAAGAATAGCTTCTTACCTAGTATATCAGTGGAAGCTGTTGATAACACTACTGTTATGGTGATGGTGATTGTTGGTAGTGTTTAATAGTTCAGAAAAGAAAATTTTTTATTTCCAAGAGCTTTCCAAAAATACAGTGGACTGCCACATAAATCTGCTCCATTGTCATGGAAACTGGAATGCGGATGGGAACATCAGAGAGGGGACTTGAGCACCATCTCTGCAGCCAGCAATCTATGTTTGAATCCTGTTTCCATTACATTGAAAACATTAAATCTCTAACATTGGAAAAGCAACTGTGATTAAGTATCCTCATTTGTAAGTCCAAGATACATTGTATTATTCTATTTCTGTGATGTAAAGAACAATCATATTTTAAAATTGGAAAGCCTTGCTTAAGACCTATTCTGTAAGGTTAGAGAAAGAGTTCATCGAGCTGAAGCACATGCTTTGCATGCAGAAGGCCCAGGTTCAATCCACAACACAACTTATGGTCCTCCAAGAATCACCAAAAGTAACCTCTGCACTCAGGTAAGGTTGCTCTCACCAAAGAAAAATAAATGAAAAAGAATGAGCAAAATTCTATTTTACCATCTCTGAAATTAGAGAACAAATCACAATCAGTTGTGTGTCATGGTACAACTGTGGTTTTTTGGGGGGAGTCTTTCTTAGTGTTATCTAATAGATTAAGGCTCACAGTCAATGACAACTTAGGTTTAACAAGCTGTGTCAAATGCTTTAACATATGGATAATTGCTTGCATCATTGTCTGGCAGACAGCAAGCACTCACTGGGGTAGCTTTATTGATCTAGTTGGCTCTCTCTAGAGAGACATAATGTTTGGGGTGGTGCTCTAATTTGACAGTTTTGACCTCTTCCAAGTTTCATTGAAAGGTTTCCTGTGCCTTAGTACAATAATTTTCAGTCAATATTAATTGCCTTTATATGTTTTACCGGACACACTGTACTTCATCTTTCCATTTATTTTTCAGCAGTTGGGTGGGAGAGAGCTCCCAAGTTGTGTGATCTGGAGACTCAGAGGCCCATTTCTGTGATTCTTATTTGTTCAGTGGGAGGAATGAGAATGTGGTGATGCTTGGACTCTGCAGTGCTTGGGCTCTGCCTTGTTTGAACTCTACCTAGCAATGCTAAAGAGACCATTTGTTTCCTGGGATCCAACTGAGTATGGCCAAATACAAGGAATGTGTCTTGCATCTCTACTATCTCTCCAGTCTCTGCTTTCCAAGTTTGATTTATATAGAACCAATTTTCATAACTGCTACATTGGATTCACCAGGTTTAGGTCAAATTTTATTTATTTTTTATTCTCTTGTATAATAAATTTTTCTTCCATATTTGTAATGATAGAAGGAGAAAGGAATGTTATAAGGTTTGTATAATTCAGTTATACCTGATTGGAAAAAGGCAATATAATGACAATACAAGAAAACTCATCTTCCTCAACAGAGTAGCAACAGTAGGTAGTACAAGACTGAATGGTTTCTAGAGTGCAACATTAAATTTATTTTAGATCTGATGAGTCTTATGAAACTTTTCTTCTTTTGTAATTTTACTCTCAAAATCAAATGTATTTTTGACTGTCTTCAAAATAATATGTGAAGTTAATATTAATAAAAGGTTATGATAGTAGTTGGGACCGGGAAGGTGGCACTAGAGGTAAAGTGTCTGCCTTGCAAGTGCTAGTGTAGGACGAACTGTGGTTCTATCCCCCCGGCGACCCATATGGTCCCCACAAGCCAGGAGTGATTTCTGAGCGCATAGCCAGGAGTAATCCCTGAGTGTCAAATGGGTGTGCCCCCCCCAAATATAATGTTTTTTTAAAAAAAGGTTATGATAGTAATCATAATCACTTATGAATGAAAGAGCACAGAGTGGTTGAAGGAAGTAAAAGAAATTGATACTTCCAGATACTTTGGTGAAGATTGTGTTGCTTATTCACTTGTCTATGTTGTCTTTCTTTCCAGCTAAAGAAAAGAAAATGAGTGCACAAAATTTTGTGGTCTCACTTATTAAATCAATAATGATGTCCACATATCTATTTGTTATTGAGATTTCTGATTATGGAAAGTGACTTTGATATAACCAAAAGCATTTATAGAGAAATTTACTGTCTTAATTACAGATTTATTTATCACCTTAGCTCAATATTTTTCTAAAAATTATTTTTATTTGAAGCACTGTGATATTCAATACTGTTAATGATAGTTTTGTGAATACACCATTTCAACACCCCACCATATCCCCCACTAATATGTCTATATCTCCCTCCCAACCACCTTGTCCTTGGTAAGATCATTTCCATAGAGTAATTTTCAGATTCTATTGCCTTTGACCATTTGTTATTCTCAAACTGTCTTTCATTATATCTCCTATCTGACGTATAATTCCATATATCTCTCGTTGACTCCACTTGACATGTCTCCAGTTTATCCATGTGGTGGAAAATTGCATGACTTTTTCCCTTAAAACCAAATAGAATTCTATTGTGTATATATGCGACAATTTCTTTCTTTTTTATTTTTTTCTTTATTTAAGTACCATGATTACATGTTACATGATTGAAGTTGGATTTCAGTCATAAAACGAACACCCCTTTACCTTTGCAAACTTCCCACCACTAATGCCCTGCATTTTCCTCCTTTCACACCCCTCCCTGCCTATATTAGAGACAGGCATTCTACTTCTCTCATTAACACTGTCATGATAGTATAGTCATCTCTCTCAAATCACCACTCTACGTGGTGAGCATCATATTGACAGCCAGTCCTTCCAGCCCTCCTCTCTATTGTATCAGTGCATTTTTACAATAATGTCTTTTGTTTTTCTTAATACACATAGATGAGTGAAACTATTCTGGGTCTATCTATCTCTCCCTATGAGTTATTTCATTCACACAGTAGATTCCATGTACATCCATGTATAGGAAAAATGTCATGACTTCATCTCTTTTGACAGCTACATAATATTCCATTATTTATATGTACTACAGTTTCTTTAGCCAGTTGTCTATTGAAGGAAATCTTGGTTGTTTCCAGACTCTGGCCATTGTAAATAGCACTGCAGTGAAGATAGGTATGAGGAAGCCATATCTGTTTTGTGTTTTTATGTTCCTAGGGTATACTCCTAGGAGTGGTATGGCTAGATCATATGGAAGAACAATTTCCAGTCTTTTGAGGAATCTCCATATTGATTTCCATAAAGTCTGGATGAGACAGCATTCACACAGGAAATGAATGAGAGTTTCTTTCTCTCCACATCCATGCCAGCACTGATTGTTCTTGTTCTTTGTGATGTGTACCAGTCTCTGTGACATGAGATGGTACCTCATTGTTGTTTTGATTTGCATCTCTCTGATGATTAGTAATGTGGAGCATTTTTTCATGACATTTGAATTTCTTCTTTGAAGAAGTGTCTGTTTATTTCTGCTCCATTTTTTGATGGGTTTATATGTTTTTTTCTTGTTAAGTTCTGTCAAAACCTTTTCTATCTTCAATATTAGTCTGATGGGTATTGGGTGATTAGTTTCTTCCATTCTGTGGGTAGCTTTTGTATCCTAGGTACTATTTCCTTTGATATGCAGAAAATTCTCAGCTTAATATAGTTCCATCTGTTTATCTCTGCTTCCACTTGTTTGGAGAGTGCTGTTTTCTCCTTGAAGATGCTTTTAGTTTCAATGTCATGAGTGGTTTACCTACATGTTGTTATATATACCTTATGGTTTCAGGTCTGATATCATGGTCTTTAATACATTTACATTTGACCTTTGTGCAAGGTATTAAATGGAGGTCTGAGTTTGCTTTTTTTTTTGCAAGTGGCTCACCAGTTGTGTCAACACCTCTTGTTGAAGAGGTTTTTCCTTGCTCCACTTTGCATTTCTTGCTTTTTACTCAAAAATTAATTGATTGTATATCTAAAGCACATTCTCTCAATACTCAAGTCTATTCCACTGAACTGAGGATCTGTGTTTATTTCAATACCATGCTGTTTTAATGACTATAGCTTATTAATACAGTTTAAAGTTGAGGAAAGTGAAGCCTCCCATACTCCTTTTCCCAAGGGTAGATCTAGCTGTTCGTGGGTGTTTATTGTTCCAAATGAATTTCAGGAGTGTTTTATCTACTTCTTTGAAGAATGCCATGGGTATCTTTAGAGAGATTGCATTAATCTGTGCAATGCTTTTGGGAGCATTGCCACTTTAAATATGTTAATCTTGCCAATCTATGAGTAGGCTATGTGCCTCGATTTTTGTGTGTTTTCTTTTATTTCTTGAAGCATGCTCTTGTATATTTTCTTTGTATAGGTCCTTCATTTCTTTAGTTAAGTTGACTCCAAGTTATTTGAGTTTGTGTGACACTGGTGTAAATGGGATTGTTTCTTTTTTGATTGTTTATTTGTTTTTGTTTTGTTGTTTTGTTTTGGGGCCACACCCGGCAGCAATCAGAGGTTATATCTGGCTCTGTGCTCAGAAATCGCTTCTGGCAGGCATGAGGGACCATATGAGATGCCAGGATTAGAACAGCTTTCAGTCCTACATAGGCCACTTGCAAGGCAAACACCCTGCTGCTTTGCTATCTCTCCAGCCCCAAAATTATTTTTAATGTCCATATCTTCTCTATCACTATTGGTATATGGTAAGGCCATTGATTTTTGAGAGTTAATTTTGTAGCATGCCACTTTTCTATATGAGTCTATTGTTTCTAGAAGCTTCTTGGTAGTCTTTAGGGTTTTCTAAATATATTGTGTCATTTGCAAACAGTGAGAGCTTGATTTCTTCATTTCTTATCTGGATGCCCTTGATATCTTTCTCTTGCCTAATCGCTATAACAAGAACTTCCAGCTCTATGTTGAATAGGAATGGTAAGGAAGGGCAGCCTTGTCTTCTACCAGATTTTAGAGGAAAGTCTTTTAGTTTATCTCCATTGAGAATAATTGCCATTGGTTTGTGGTAGATGGCCTTGACTATATAGATAAAAGTTCTTTCCATTCTAATCTTGGTGAGAGGTTTTTTTTTTTATCAAGAATGGGTGTTGGACCTCATCAAATGATTTCTCTGCATCTATTGATATGATCTTATGGGTTTTTTGTTGATATGGTGTATTATGTTGATTGATTTACATATGTTAAATCATCCTTGCATTCCTGGAATGAATCCTACTTAGTCATAGTGTATGACCTTCTTGCTGAGGCATTGGATCCTATAAGCTAGAATTTTGTTGAGGATCTGTGTTCAACAGGGATATTGGTCTGTAGTTTTCTTTTCTTCTTTCTCTCTTTTTCTTTTCTTTCTCTCTTTTTCTTTCTTTCTTTCTTTCTTTCTTTCTTTCTTTCTTTCTTTCTTTCTCTCTCTCTTTCTTTCTTTCTCTTTCTTTCTTTCTCTTTCTCTCTCTTTCTTTCTTTCTTTCTTTCTTTCTTTTTTGCAGCATCTCTGTCTGGTTTTGCTATCAAGGTAATGTTAGCTTCATAGAAACTATTTGGGAGTGTTCCAAATTCTTCAATTCATAAAAGAGCTTGAAAAGGATTGATAGAGTTCTTCTTGAAAGGTTTGAAAGAATTTGTTAGTGAATCCATCTGGGCCTGGGCTTTTGATTTTGGGAAGACTTTTTATTACCATTTTAATTTTCTCAGTAGATAAGGGTCTGTTTAGATATGCTAGATCATCCTGGTTTAACCGTGGAAGATTGTGATCCCATGAATTTATCCATTTTTTTCCAGGTTCTCATGTTCGTGGCATAGAGTTTCTCAAAGTAGTCTCTGATTGCCCTTTGAATCTCTGCAGTATCTGTAGTCCTTCCTTCCTTTTCATTTCTAATTTGATTTATTAAGTTTCTCTCTCCTTATTTTGTGAGTATTGCTAGTGGTTTATCTATCTTGTTTATTTTTTTCGAAGAACCAACTTTTGATTCCGTTGATCTTTTGGATTGTTTATTTTTTATTTCCACTTCATTGATTTCTGCTCTAAGCTTTGTTATTTCCTTCTGTCTCCCTATTTTTGATTTCTTGTGTTGATCATTTTATAAGCTGTGTCATTAAGCTATTCATGTAGACCCCTTCTTCCTTCTGTGTGCGCTTGAAAAGCAGTAAATTTTCCTCTTAGTACTGCTTTATCTGTGTCCCATAAATTCTGGTAATTTGTGTTTTCATTGCCATTTATTTTCAGTAATCTTTTGACTTCCTCTTTGATTTAATCCCTTATCCATTGGTTGTTCAGTAGTGAACTGTTTAATTTCTATTTGTTGAAGTTTTCTTTTGTGTCCCTTTGTAGTTCACTTCTAATTTCAGTGCACTGTGATCTGAGGAGTTTGTCCTTATGATTTCTATCCTCTTGATTTTATGGTGATATGTTGTATGGGCCAGCATATCCTGGAGAATTACCCATGTGCATTGGAGAAGAATGTGATCCAGTTTTCTGGGGATGGAGTTTCCTATATATATCTTTTAGTCTACTTTCTTTCATTTCTTTCTTCAGAGCTAATATATTCTTGTTGAGTTTCAGCCTGATTGACCTAATAAAGGGTGACAAGGCAGTGTTGAGGTCTCCCAATATAAATGTGTTGCCAATGATGTCTTCTTTCATATTTATCAACAATTTTATTAAATATTTTGCTGGTCCTTCATTGGATGCATATATGTTTAGGTGTGTGATTTCTTCTTGTTGTATATATCCCTTGATTAGTACAAAATATTCATCTTTGTCTTTCATAGCTTTTCTGAGTCTAACATTTATGTCATCAGACACCAATATGGCCACTCCAACTTGAATGAATGATTTTCCTCCAATCTTTGATTTTGAGTCATTTTTGTTCTGACTATTCAGTTGTGTTTCTTTTAGGCAACAGAATGTTGGATTCAGCTTTTTGATCCATTTTGCCACTCCATGTCTCTTAACTGGTACATTTAGTCTATTAATGTTTAGGGAGATAATTGTCATAGGATTTAGTGTCATCTTTGTGTAGAAGTTTGGTGTGTCTGTAGGTCTTGTCTTAAAGTAGACTTTTCAGATTTTCATTTAAGGCTGGTTTTGAGTGTGTAAAGTTTCTGAGCTGTTGTTTATCTGTGAAGCTATGTATACTTCCTTCAAACCTGAAAATGAGTCTAGCTGGATGGAGTATTCTAGGCAAAGCATTCATTTTGTTAAGTTTTTTCTCTGTATCCCACCACTGCTTTCTGACCTTGAGGGTTTCTTGTGACAAGTCCACTGTAAATCTTAAGGCTGCTCCTTTGAATGTAATTTCTTTTTGATCTAGCTTTATTATATCTTTATCTCTTGGATTAATCATTCTGACTAGAACGTGTTGGGGTCCTTTTCTTTGGGTCTTTTCTTGCTAGTACTCTCTGGACATGCAGGATTTGGTTGCGCACTATATTTAGTTCTGGGAATTTCTCTGCAATGATCTCTTTGACTATTGATCCTTCCTGGGAATTTTCTTCCTTTGTCTCTGGGACTTTAATTATTCTTATGTTGTTTCTGTTGAGTTTATTAAAGACTTATATTTTCATTTGTTCGCATTCTTTGAGTATTTTCCCATTGTCTAATCATTTTCTTTAAAGCTCTTTTCCAATCTCTTCTGTGGTATGAGTTGTTATGCATCTCATCTTCCAGCTCACTGATTCTATCTTCAGCTGCTGTTACTCTGTTGTAGAGGATTTTCATTGAGGTTTTCATTTTGTCTACTGAGTTTTCAGACCTTTTATTTCAGTTTGGAGTTTTCTTATATCTATCTTTATATCCTCTTGATTCGTATGTGTGTTCCATTCAACTTGATCTATGCTTTCTTTTAGTTCTATGAACATCCTTCGTATTTCTTCCTTAAACTCCTTATCTGAGAGGCTAATTAGGTGATTGGCTCTTCTCAGGTCATCAGAGATGCCATCTTCATTCTCAAAAACAAACAAACAAAAACAGAAAAAAACTCAGGCGTTATGTAAGTTCTGCTGGAGATTTCTAAATGGAAGCCTAAACACATTTTTATAATTTATAATATTATAATAATATATAATTTATATATAATTATATATAAATTCCATATCCATGAATGGGGAGAATTAGCCTGGCTAAAATGTCCACAATGTCCAAATAAATCTACAGTCAGCTCAATCCATTTCACAATCCCAGTGAAATTTTTTTATAGCAGGGGACAAACAGTCCCAAATTTTGTATTTTCAAAAACTTTGATTCACCAGAATAATATTGGGAAAGAACAGCAAATTGGAGGCATCATATGTACAATATTTGTACTTATTTAGATTCTCTAGTTCCTTGGAGTTTAACTGGGCTGTATAAAGTTAAAGACATAAAATTCCCAGGAAGATTGTAAAGAGAATCTAAGAAATTTGAAAGAGTTCTTTTTCATGGAGAGCATAAATATCTATCTTCATTTTCAATTGTATTAGAAAGAAGCAAATGCCATTACCCATCGAGTATAAATATTTTGGGTTAGCTTGTAGTAGAAGGAAATTTGTGGATAAGCTATATCAACATTTTGGAATAAACTTCTCCCCCAAGTCAGCCTGTTTGGATTTAGAATAGAGTGGGGTGACTTGACTAAGTTTCTTTATTGGTACTGGAATCTTAATTTCCCAAGTCCACCTATAGAGAGTCTTGGAAGAATTGGAAGTGTCTGTTTTATTAAGGTGCAGTAAGAGAGAAAAAGCTCACTTAGTGTTGAGCTCATTTTCAAAGGTTCTCTGAGACCAGAGGTTTAAAAATGAAAGGATACTTTCCCTGCTTTGATGTGTCAGAACAAAATTAAAGCCATTTCCAGTCGTTGGCTGGAAATGTCAACTGATAATATGAAAAGGTAGAGTGCACAGGGCACACCTCGGTAAGTTTGATGGAAATGGCATACAGGAGACAGCTAGTAATTGGATCCTATCAATGATATGATGAAGTTTATAGACCCTGAAGGAAGGCAAGCAGGAACCTGTGAGAGGTGCAAGCAGGATACAGAATGAGCCCTGCCTTGGCTATTTTGGGCCTCATTTTGAGATTCATGGATCTGATCAAGTCACTGCTCCTATCTGAACCTCCCCCTGGTACTCATGAAAAAAACTGAATGTACCTCTCTAGCTGTTCAGAGATCAATCATTGCCCTTGAAGTGTGGATAGTGTGGTACCCCACTCCTAGGAGATATATGAGATGTGACTGTAAGGTTTTAAGGACTTAGCTAGAGCAGGTGTTGCACAGGATGTTGATGTGTTTTGATTGGCAAATCAGATTTCTGTGATATTGAGATGATGTCATCTCTTCTATGTGGAATAGCTAAGCTTCCCAGGATGCTTCTAATGGTCAGAGGGGACATTGCAAGTTTGGCTGATTATGGACTCTGGTTGCCCTTAGCAGCATTCAAGGACTGCCTTATGCTCAAACTGGGGTACAAGGGTCAAGGGTCAAGACGTGTAATTCCTCTAAATTAGGAGGTCTGGAATGAATAAGCATCAGGGAGAGGTGGTCTGTCTTCTTTCTGTATAAAATGGTATTTAACAATATGTTATCATAGTAAATTTTTAACATAATAAGTGTTAATATTTTTCAGCTTAATAATATTGGGTGTTTTGGGGAGGAGAGGGGTTTTGTGCCAAATTCTAGCAGTACACAGAGTTTTCTCTTGGATCTATACACAAGGGTTACCCCTGGTGGTGCTTGGGGGATTATATACAATTCCAGAGATCAAATAGGGCCAGCTGTAAGTAAGGGAAGTGCCTTAATCTCTGTGCTGTTTCTCCAATCTTTAATCCTTTTTTTTATCATATTCATTTTGAAACAGTTATTGTCTTGCCGACATTACTAATGTTCATCCTTGTATCTCTTAATTTCCTGAAATGGGTATATTTTTTAAAAGTTATTAAATAAAATGAGGTCATTAAGTTGGAGAAATATGATAATATTTTTTTTTGGTTTTGGGGGCCACACCCGTTTGGTGCTCAGAAATTGCCCCTGGCTTGGGGGGACCATATGGGATGCCAGGGGATCAAACCGCGGTCCTTCCTTGGCTAGCGCTTGCAAGGCAGACACCTTACTTCTCTTGCCACCTCACCGGCCCCAGTATTTTTTATTAAATCTAGAATATTCATGTACATCTATTCTGAATGATATGATTGTCTTATTCAATGACTGTCTATAGGCTCACCTTTGCTAAAAATAAATCTTAAGTATCAGATTTACAAAGTGCAAGTTAACCATCCTGGTGAATCAGTAAGAATTCATGAGTCTGCCCCTTTTACAAAGCAATGTGTATGTGTTTCAGAACCTAAAACTTCAAATTCCAGAGCTCTTAATTTGGGGGAATAATTTAATTTTATTAATTGAGGATGGGGTTAAGTTGATGAGGGAATGAGGATCAGCTGGAAGAGATGCCACAGAGGGTTATGTTTGAAGATCTTACTCCTTTATAAACAGGTTTTAGAAAGTTCTAGAAATTGGGAAGCTTTCTAAGTAAATAGTAGGGATGCTGAAGGTCACTCACTATGATTGGAAGGTATTGTACATGCTCTTTGTGTGTGTTATAGACCTCTGCTATTCTGAGAGTCATGTCCCTGGGTATTCTTTTGCACTCCTTTCAAAGCCAAATGGTCAAAATTTGGAGGTATCTTTGGCAATTTCCAACCCCTGCTATTGTTCTGACTCTCATTTCCTAGACTAATTATGTTTCACAGGAGCCCTTCCATTGTTTTCTGAGCAGAGCTCTTCCTCTCCTCATCCAAAAAAAAAAAAAAAAAAAAGACTTTGGCATTCAAATGACTTATAACTTATAAAAGTACTTTTGCTCCCAATAGCATGAGCAAAGTAAATTCTTTATGTTCTTGAAATTAATGTTTTAACTCATCTTTTCCTCTTTAAAACACACCTAATTCATGATCAAACATTTGCTCTCCTTTTGGGCCTTTGGCTGTCTAATGAAGTCAGTGGTTAAGTCAAATTTAGGGAGTTCAAGAGTTAATGAGAAGGAAAAAGTAGGGCAAGAAGTTGAAGGAAAAAGATCTCAGAGTGATGGGGTGAGTTTAATAATGATAAAATATTTTATTATAAATTACTTTATTTAAATACCATGTATCATATAGTTAACATAGTTTCATCATCTTCATTTATTTTCAGGTAACTAAGAGTGAATTTATTAAAATAAGAAAGAAAAGAAAAAAGATTACAGACACAAGAAAATTTGTAAAAATTAATGTATCTCTCACCGAGGTCATTAAGTCATTGTTAAAATGTTTAGTGAGCTCTTGTTACTAGTTGACTATTCTGGTACTTCATTTGTTTCTGAAAATTAGGTGACTTCAGATACACATTGTTGTCTAAATTGTTGTATTCCTAAAGGCATGACAATATTTTAAAAATTGAAGTTGTCCAGAAATTCCAAGAACTATTTCTGATACTAAGGCTTTTGTTGTGCATGTTTTTAGTTGCCAGGGCTTCTAGAAGTAGAAGGGTCAAGGAGGAGGCCCACCCTCATTCCAAGAAAGTAGTAGATGCCAGTCCAAATACCAGCATAACTGGAATTTTGGTTAGATTGGTGTCTCTGTAAAAAGTTGTAGAGGAGTGGTGAAGCAGAACCATTGACAAAGAGGTAATTTTTGCTATGGGAGGCATGTCTTTAGCAGGGCAAAGACTTGCTCAATAAAGAATTATTTTAGGTAAAAGTCCTATTTTGTAGGATTTATATGAAACCAACAACATATGCATAGTTTATTCTCTATATTGACTAATAAGTTCAGTATATATATATATATATATATATATATATATATATATATATATATATATATATATATTCCTGTGTCTTCTAGCAGAGCTTATATGATCAGATCTGCATAACAGGAGGTTTTTTCCTATTACATAGGTGAGAAGAGAATGACCTTCCAACAGACACTCTGAATCATTCCCAGATCTAGAAACTCTACTTGAAGAAGGCTACTAACTCCATTTGGGGCTCATATTGTATCTGAACAAGAGCTAGGTACTTGTCTTACTAATTCGATGTTGGTTTTCTCTCAAAAGATATTAAAATTCACTCAACTATCTACATTAACACTGCCCTTTACATTTTCATAATCCAATCTCTTCCACCTGCCAAAGTACCTTTTAAATATGTAATACCACTTTTTCTCTGGGGCTGATTCTGGGGCTTTTGGCTTCAGCCTTATTGATGGAATAAAGCTGATATCTTCTGAAGCCTGACTGCCTGTTAGCTTTATTCCTGCCGCATTCACCTCAGAACCGCTGGCTGAACAGGGTGACAGATGGTGGTCTGAGCTGGAGGAGAAAGACTTCATCCTCCATCTTTCCATCAGTCAACCCCATCAAGGGTTGATCTGTAACAGACATCAGTAAAGTACTTATATCCTCTTGGATATGATTCTTGCTAGTCAACAATTATTGACAAAATACAATCCCATTGTCTTTAATATTAGGTCAAAGAGCTATTGTAAAAAGAGGGCTGATGTAATTAGAAGACCAAACACACCTGTAGTCTACACAATACTAAATAACTGATTAAAGTATTATTATTGATTCTACAGGTTGGAAAAATATTACTGTAGATTCTACCAGCTTTAGAAAAATATTATTGTAGATTATTCCATCAGCTTAGAGTAAATAAGGTATGCTCCAACAATTCCTGTTTTAATGCAAGGATAAAAAGCACACAGATTTTTTATGTACTTGGCATTGTTAGTTCTCACCATACATTAATATTTAATAAGTTCATTGTTACTATCCTGCCAAGTGTTAACCTAAGGCACAACTGGCCTTTTCTCAGCAGTGTCTGCCAGGAGTGCACCCCCTTTTTCAATGAGGAAGCTGAGCCTGCACCACAGCAGTCCTTATGGCATTCAGCCATCATGCCTGTAGGCCGGGGGCTATGGCATTGTTGATGTAAGCATGTCAAGGTGACTGTGTGGGGGTAATTATTATGAGGGTGACTTGTGTGAGTATAGAGTGAGGGTCACTGTGAGGGTGAACTGTGAGGATGTTAAAAGAAAAAATGAAAAAAATATGTAATACCAGTACTATTATCGTTCTACTATACTTCTTCAGTTGCATTCCATAGTGCTTAGACTAAAATCCAAACTCCATCCTAGAGGCTCCTAACCATCCTAACCCCACTCTAGCACTCTCCATGTCTTAGGAGTCTCTTGCTATATAGTTTCCTTTCATTCAATATCAGGTAATCATTCCTGGCTCAAGACACTGGCAGAGAACTCCCTTCTTTCTAGAATCCTCTTTGCCATTCTTCCTAAAATCCAGGTTCTTTCTTTTATTAATCCTTCATATGTCAGTTTAAACATCACCTCCTCACAGAGGCACTCCCTGATCAACCAGTTGATGTGACACTAGAGTTGCTATCATCATCTTAACCTGTGGTAATTTTCTCTATAGGACTCACCTAGTTTGTCCTCCTTTAAATTAGGAGATAATCTCATAAAAATAGAGAACATAGTTTATAGATTCCTTTACTTAATTAAATCATCTTTTAAAATATGTGGAAACTAGAAAAGCAAGGATGTCCTCAGGACAGCAAATCAAAAGAGATGGACAAAGTAACAAATAAACAAACACCCCAAAGTATAAACTTATGAAATTCAGTCAGTAACTATTTTTATGCAGGAACTAAATGACTACTTGATAGAATTAATAGGGTTTTCATGTCCTTGTCCAGTTCAAAATATGTTATTTATTTAGCATAAGTTCATCACTATGTAAAGTACCTGGGAATAAAAAAGAGGAAAATGCCAGGTGATTGGCCTCAATTAGCAGACAGGGACAGAGGAGGAGGATGTATAAACAACTTCCCTAAGCACTACAGAGCTGTGTGTGAAGCAGGCCATGCACAAGGGATAAGCTGAGGAGAGGTGATAGAGGCAGCAGTTGGAGCATCTAGATTAGAAGCTATGCATGGGGCAACGTAGAACTTTAGGTGGTAATAAAGACAGAGTTGAGTCATATTCCAACTCTGAGATTCCAAAGTTGTTCTGATTTAGCAGGAGAAAGCAATGTAGAAGCATCTACAGGTCTTCTGTCTTCAAAGCACACCCCTACTTTTTCAGCAGGTTCTTTCAGTTCTGCCTCAGTAGTTACCCTAAGCCTGATCTCCACTTTTCAACCAGACTACTCTGAGATCCTGATGTCTTTGATCCATACAATGCCCTGATTCCTTGCTGGCTTCCTCCTTATGTTCAGCCCTTTGTCATATTCTCCACAGAGCAGCAGGAGAGAGCTTGCTCAGCAGTCCTTCTGCCTGTGCTGCTCTGCTAACAATCTCCTTTCATGCCTGCAACTCAGTCCTAAAGCTTTTCCTTTGTCTATAGAATCTTTGCCTCCCTCCAGTCTAATCGTGAAATTACTCTACAACCCAGCCTCATTGGTTTTATCCCATTTTTTCTAGAATGCTCTTTTTTTGAGGTCTCTTCATGATTTCCTCCTTGTTAATCAAATCTACCCTTAACTCGTGATATGAATGAGCATCTATTATTTTTGCATGTATAAGTATTTATGAATAGTAATCAGACCTAATTAGAACAAACATTCTTTAAGAGCAACAACCTTGAATATCATAATCTATTTTGCACCCCACTACCTAGCATGGTTCTGGAACCCAAGTAGCTGATGAATACATATTTGAGGAGGAATTGAGTAGTGTGTGCCTTTAGAGAACAATTGAGAGGATTCTCCCCACTTTTTACTTTAGTTTGCTATTTCTTTTCCACCCTGAAATCTCTACCCTCTACCAACCAAAGTCTGAGAGTTCTTCAAGTGGCAGGTGGCTTTTGTTTGCAAATGGAAATATGGCATTCCTCCTCTCCTTCCCATGTTTGCAGTGTTTGCTTATGATGAGGCAAACCACAGACTGCCTTACCAGGTGAGAGTAGAGAGCAGTAGGAAGATGAACTAATAATAACCTTCTCTGGGTAGGCTGGGAATATGTAAAGTGTCCCACTGAGGAAGCCACATTAGCAGAAATCTCAAGGCAAATGACTCTAACATCAGAACACAATCTAGATTCAAAGGTGCACTGAACATCCATCATGCTCGAAATATATTTTAGCACATTGGTGCTAGTGCTGCATTTTGTGTTCATGAAACCACACCCAAGTATGAGATACTGGTTTTAGAAACTGGCATCAATTTGTGAGTGGATGAAATGGGTGATGTTGAAGACATTTCAATGGGTTGGAAAGTTTTCCTGGAATGTTTGCTCCTCTCTGATGAGAGCAAGGACTTGTCCAATTAGTTCAAGTATACAGTGTGTAGCCAACTCCACCACCTGACCTCGGGTGATTCTGGCCCTGCCTACTATGTACCTTCCCTTAAACCAGGCCCTAGGTTCATAATACTGATCCACCAGATAGCTTTGTTACCAGAACACTAAGTGCTGGCCTCATTGTGAACCCTTTGCACAATGTGCTATTCATAGAGCTCAAAGGCAGAGAAACAGAACATCCCAATACTGATCGGAACAGGGCGTCTAATGTGTCTGGACCTGATGCTACCATAGAAGTGTGTGTTCTTGACACTGAATTCTCTCAGAAAATTATTTCTACTGAAGTTAGAGGTAATTAGGATGCCACAGATGAACAGACAGTATAACATCACCTATACATTGTGGGGATGCAGGGTGGGAAGGTGTTATGTTCATAAAATCATTGAGTCCTAGCCAAGAAGACAGCTCAGAGGGCTACAGTAAGTATATGCTTTGCAGGCAGATGTTGGTTTGGTCCCCAGGACTCTCTCTTCCTCAGAAGCATTGATGTGGTCCAGGAGCCAAAATAAAAAAACATGTCACACTGATTTAAGGGGTTTCAGGACATGTGCTGGGTCACCTCGAATCATGCAAAGACCAGTAGTAGTCCAAAGTCGGTCAGAAGTTCCATCAGGCCTTAATAGTGAAGGCTATTGTCATTCAAGAAGGTCTGTAGGGAAGGTTGGCATATGGTGCTGACAACTTTGTCTGAGCTGATAGCCTGAACATCTGGCTATATTCACTGTAAAATAACATATTTGAAAAACCTTGCCTGGGAGAGTGAGGGAGGTGGGTTCCACATGAGCATAAATTGTGTGTATCTAGAACTTTACAGTGCAGGGCTTTTAGGCAGAAAAGATGCAGTGAAGCCTTTCACCATCAATTCTCCACAATCCAAAACGGGCCTTGGTGTCTCAGTGTCTGGCAGGTTGTGGGTGCCCATCGAAGTTGTCTGGTCCAATTTTATTTTGCTGCTGTGGTACTTGGCTCATCTTCCAGCAAATCCCTGTTTCTGGCAGCATTTCAGAAAATGAGCTTGCTCAGGAAAGCAGCTTCCCTCAATGAATGGCTCAACTCGATATCTTGTCAGATGGGCATGGGAAAGTGAACATTTCTAAGGGCCTCCGGACTCTGAAAGGGAAAAGTCATGTCTCATGTCAGTCACTTAGCAAATTAATGTTTGGGTTTATTAAAGCAAATGGCAGTTAAAAGACACAAGTGCCTTGTGACTTCCGGAGTTTGTGTAAGTCTGACCAACATCTTTCAAAAGAGCCCATTTAATTTAGCAGAGTGGATCCAAGCAGGGCTTTTAAGCCAGGTTCACTGGGTGTGAATATTGGCTCAGATCCTGGCTGAAAGGACTTGGGAAACAACACACTTGACTGGACCCTGGGGCCTCCACCTGTAAAACTGTTAACATAGTAAGAGGAACAAAGTTTACAGGGTTGATTTGAAACTCAGTTATGTACAGCCTGAGATGGTCTTGAAAAGCTGACTGAAACTTGAGTTTTTTTAAAAGTAACTGTTACAAATATCCTCAAGGTCATCTTGAATCACTTCTGTAGACAGGAAGCTTGGGGAATGGAAAGAATGGCTAGCTTCTACTTGAGGCTTATCTACCAGCCAGTTCTCTGACCCTGAAAAATATCAGCTGACCTTTCTGGCCTTCACTTGTTTTCCAAAGAGAAAATGTCAGAGTGTAAAATTGATGCCGTCAGAGATGTCAACTACAGCCATTTTGTACAATTCAACAGAGCTTCCTCAAGAAGCTCAAGATTGAGTTTACCATTTGATTTAACAATCCCCCTTATGGTCCATAACTGACATAACTTTACCCACACTAAGGTAAAGTCACCCCAGTTTTTAACATAATGAAATAAGAGGTAACCAAAAATGCTGTCAGATGATTGACTAAATAATATTCAGGGGGCTGAGAAGAAAATGGGACAGGGAAGACCTTGTCTCTATCTCATAGCTCTGTCTTTCAGAAAAGAGTTGTTGTTTTAGTTTGGGGATAGATGTTCGCATTAATATATATTGATAAAAAAAAACATTTAAACCCCCTAACTCTTAAGGGACCAGTGCCACAAATTAGTTGTCGCTGAATTGATTTTTGAGGTGGGGGCTCCCATCCTGATGGCTCTATAGGGATATTTTCTTAAAATCTAATCTAGCATGATGAATCACAGACAGTTTTCATCATTGTTTATTCTCTTTATCTTCTGAGCTCAAAATAATAAGATTTTCCTGGAGCATATCCTACTTCTCAAATGGTGGTTGAAGAGCATTCCCCCCTGAGAAGGTTTTTAGAAAAAGCATTTCATCTCCTGTTCATACTTTTTATTAAACTCAAGGTTATGGAAATGGTAACCTTGTCAAGCAAGTGGAACGAGATGCAATTTTGAGTCAACCTACTATTTGATTCGTTTTCCTTGAAGTGGGAAACTAGTGTTTCATGCTCCCTCTGGAGATGATTGTGCTGCTGTCAAGGAGAAACTCCTGTCCTGTTCAATACACTCTCCCCAGCAGCTCCTTCCTCCGTTCTTAGACTTAGTGCTTCCATCTGAGCAAATCTCGATTGCCTCCTCCTTACCTCCCTAGTTTGCACACACCATGTGCTAACACACACCAGGGCTCATGCTTCTTGGCAAATCATCCAAGTCAAAATGAAGAAAAAGACCAAGTGTGGTGAGTGAAGAATAGTGTCTAGGACAATGCACTAGTTCATTCATCATACCTTCACTTGTCTCTCACCTTCCTTATCCTGCATTCTGTCCTTAGCCTTTTTTTTTTTAAATCTACATTTCTACACCTATTACCCAGTCTGCTGCGAACTTTTAGGATTGAATTGCATCTCCTCATTCCCAAGGTTATCCAGTATTTTCTCTAAAAGGCTAGAAAACAGCCAGCAAAACTGCAAAACTACCAACTCCTATCTTCTCCCACCTCCCAGTCATTTAAGTTCTAGTTTTCACTTTGGGTATTTCTCAAGTCCCCTTTTGGCCAGGACTAACAAATCTGCTTTCTCTTTTCTACAGAAAGGCTCAAGTTTTATATAGGTCAGTGGAAGTAGGACCTGGTCTGGAAGCTGGAGAAGTCAAGAATTGCTCTCCAGAATCTAGGACACACTTCTGAATCTAGCTTTTGAAGGTTCCTTTGCCCAAATGGAACCATTCAGTCAGGCCCTTATGAAGTGGTTCTTGATAAGCACTGCCAAGCCAGGCAATGTTGGTTGGTTTTTAGTTTAGTTTACTTTTCCATCTTGATGATTAGTTTACTTTTCCATCTTGCTGATGGAGGTGAGGGAATTTCAGCTCAAGAGTGTCAGAGGAGATAGAAGGGCTTATGAATGGAACAAGTTGATCTATGGGAAAGAGGAGCAGGACACCTTGTCTCAGACCTCCAGGCATCTGGGGCAATTCTGCAGGGATCTCCAGAAACTAGAGGAACAGGGACAATTTGAGAAGCTTTGTCCTCTGGCCATAAATTCATGCATAAAACCTTGAAATGCCACAGGCTCCTCCTCCAAGATATTTCTATAGGAAATACAGGAACATCAGGGTTCCTTTCCCTCTCTAAGTCTCCTTTTGTCATTACTCTTTTTCCAAGCAATATTAGATGTCTTTCTAGACAAGCACCTATACTGCTCTCAGTTCCTCAGCTTTGTACATATAGGTTCTGTGTGTTATCTAGAGTTATCTCTCATTGTCCACAAAGTCTACATTTAAGTACAAAGGCTTCTCTAATGGCATGAGTTAGCTTTCTATTTATTTTCCTCTCCCTGTACCAACTTTCAAACCAACTCTTTATTATCAGTCCAACATATGGACAGTCTCTGAACTTTGGGTTTTTCTTTTCTTCTGAACTAATAGCTTTTTCTGCCAGTGGTTCTTCACTCATTTTAGGCTGTTTTATTTTTCAGGTGAGTCACAGACAGACATAAACCTATGTGATACTGGATGTAGCAGACCTTATCCTCAGATGCCTATTCATGTCAACCAAGTCAGCCTTGTAGATTATTTTAGGACTCCAAGGAGTTTCTTCTTGAACCCCATGAACCCAAAGTCATAAACCCAAAGGCAAGGAACTAGTGGCAGTAAGGAAGTCTTAACCTCTACTGAACAGTAAAATATAAATTTTCCATTATAAAAAAAAACAATGACAAACTAAAGATGGGGAAATTAAGTTGGTTGATTGAGGACATATTTGGAAACAGAATTCAGTGGACTATCTATAAATAACTGAATCAAAGAAAAGTAAAATTGATGGTCACTCTTAGCCCCATTCTAAAATAGCATATTATCAGCATACTTTTCTGAGTATTTTTGGTTCACTTTTCCCCTTGGGTACCTCTAGGCTATTCATAAGAATTTGTTAATCTTCAAGGAATTAGATGGGGATTCCTTGATCTAACAAAGAGCTTCTGCTAGTTTTAAAAGCATTGGATTCAGACAGATTTCATTCTGCCATCTCAGTTTTATTTCTCTTGAGACAAAGAATTCTATAGTCATAGGCAGTCAGATGAAAACTCAACAAATAGTCACATAAACTTTTATTTGACACAAGTGCTTTTACTGTCTAAAAATTTGAACAACTCTACTTGCAAAAAGCAGTTTTATTTAGCTATATAAAGTATTGAAAATATGGATAATAGCTCTGACATTTACATCAAATTTTGGTTTTTAAGACTAGAATGTGATGGCAAATTATAAAGCTGACATATTTGGCTTCTTAACAGGATACTCCCTAAGACCTGATATAGTAGTTAATGTATGTGTGATCAAGCACAGTAGGAACCATGATGAATTTTATTCACAAGTGTTGCATTGTAACCTGTCGTCTCTTATTCTCTCTCAGCTTTGGTATGTTTGAAGGGCCTGGTAAACTCATACTAAGAATACTTTGCAATACATTACATAAAAATGTAAGAACATAGAGAGAAAAACAATAAAGAAAATAAAAAAAAGTTCCAGTAATCTTGTTCCTGGGGAGTTTATGTAATGAAAGTGATTTCTCTCCATGGGGAAGTTGAACCTCTATTAGGATCACAGGAATTTTTCATCATTAGCTGCCTGCCATGCTGGTTGATGTTTCTTTTCATTTAAACATGACAATTCGTTTGAATCCTTTTTCATTTGAGTATTTTTGTTTTGATGTCACACCTGGGTGTGCTTACTCCTGGCTTTCTCTCAGAGCTTGCTCCTGGCTTTGTGCTCAGGTATCAATCCTGGTGAGATTCAGAGGACCATTGGTGTATTGGTGTTGCCAGGGATTGAGCCTGGGTCAGCTACATATAAGGCATGCTGTACTATTATTATCACTCTGGCACTTATTCCTTCTTTAAAAAATAGAAATTGGTTGGGGTTTTTTGGTGCTATAAGTAAGAGAGGTAAGACAATTTTTGTTTAAAATTAGGACCGCATTGTATTAGGAGCTTGGTTTTCTGAGTCCAGTTCTTTGCATCACAGGATTGGCCCAATACTTGCTATGGTATGAACTGGCCAATTTCATTTCTATACATAGAAGGAACAGTCATGTTATAGGAACAATATTAGTGAATCATGTCAAGTGCCTCATAAAGTATCTAATATTAAATAGATGCTACTTTTCAAACCAGCAATTCTTAAGAATCTGGGTCATACTTGATCATACCCTTATTAGAAGCATTGCTTACATAGTTCAGGAAAAGAAAATACCACTTTAAGTGGTAGCTCCTTGTTTTTTAATATTAGCAGTTTAAAAATGTTCTAAGTTTTGCTATAATGATCGCATATATATTCAATATATTATATATATTATTATTACATTGAATATATTGAATATATAATTGCATATATAACTACATACATACAGATATCCACATAGTTTATACAAGTAATTTTAAAGACCATATCAAATTTTCTCTTACAAATTCCTGATATTTTATTTGATGCTAGAAAACTAGAGCTTTCCATATAATATGCAAGTTTTTTTGCTCTTTTTATTTCTTTTTTGTTTTGTTTTGTTTGGGCTACACCAGGTGACTCTAAAAAGTTACTACTGGATATATGCTCAGAAATTACTCCTGGCTCGGGACGCTGGGGATTAAACCAAGGTTTGTCCTGGATCAGCCACATGAAAGGCAAACACCCTACCACTGTGCTATTGCTCAGGCCCCTGCCCTTTTTATTTCTAATGTTTAAGTTCTGCTATGAAGGGAAGCAGTTTATGCTAATAGAAAAATCACCTCGCTTGGGCTAGAAATATATTACAGTGGATAGGCACTTGTCTTGCACACAGTCTACATGGGTTGGATCTCTGACACTATCTATGGATCTCTGAGCCTGCCAGGAGTAATCCCTGAACACATCTGGATCACCAGACTCTCCTGCTAATGTTGTTGCTTATATTGAGAAAGTAGCTCTAAAAACAAACTCAGAGGCATTTAGTGAGACTAGAAAAGAAAATCTCATTTCTAAGACTTAATTAGTATCTGTGCAGCACCAAAAGGTCTCTGTAGAAATAGCCTTGGGTAAGAGCAAATTAGTGTTTTTAATTATTATCATTAAAAATGAATATTTACAGGATATTGAACTGAAGGCTATCTGGCCCAAGTGTCTTCCTAAGGGAGCCCATAAAGCAAAAAAGGATGGAGAAGTAGCATGGGGTAGAAGGGATGGAACTATATTTAACTTCTCTAGACTTTTGCTTATCTACTTGAAAGGGCATTTTAAAGTCAAAGCATCAAAGACTTAAGAGGAAGGGTTGGTGAGCATTATTTCTTAATTTTGGAGAAACATTCATACTGTGACATTAAAATGTAGTGAGGGTTTTTTTCTTTTACCAAAAAATAACCTTAATTATCTTTTCTAAGCAGGCATTCTCACCTCCTTCTATTTTTATTGAGGTACCATAATTTACAATACTACTACTAATAGTTACATGTATACTTTGCCACTGATCCAAAAGTTTTCCTCAAAATTACATCCTTTAACTGTCTTCTATGCATAAAAGCTAAGGTGTCATCTGAACAGGATGTCTGAAACTGTGTGACATCTTTAGAGACTGACATTATGTGTAGGCAATGAGGAAATTCAATCACAGGTAGACAAGATGTAGCCAGACCAAATTTGATTAGTAGCAGTATGATTTAGGATGTTGTAAGTTGAGATGATCAAAAACGCTTGATAAAATATGAATAGCAAGTAATTTATTAGTAGTAAATCTAGGTAGTAAAATTTAATTATTTATTATATAACTATAAATCTCTAAACTTTTCCTCTTCTTTCCTTTCCCTTAGACTCTCATTCTTTGTCTTATTTTTTTGTTCTAGTTTTCTAATTTGTTCTGTCTTCATGTTGGTTTTACTGTACTTGCTCAATATTATGTCCATACCATTTAAAGTTCAAGTCCTTTTCATTCAGATGCACACAAAATATTTTGATTGGGTGTGCTTAAGTTACATGCTCACTCTTTGTCTAAGAGATTGTTATTCACTGATTGGCTAAGCGTGGGTTTCATATTTCAGAAACAATACTGAGCTGAAAAAGGGTTCTATCCCAATTGGTTCAGCATGCAACCAAAAAGTACTTACATAACCAACCCCCATTTCCAGATGTTTCCTAAATATCAAGTTAAAAAAAACCTCAGGGACCAGAGAGATAGCATGGAGGTAAGGCATTTTCCTTGCATGCAGAAGAATGATGGTTCAAATCCCGGCATCCCATATGGTCTCCCGAGCCTGCCAGGGGCAATTTCTTAGCATAGAACCAGGAGTACCCCTGAGTACTACTGGGTGTGACCCCAAAACTAAAAAAAATACCCTCAAATCTAGGTATTAGTTTCTCTTCTTTACCATTTTACTTGTGCTATTGTTTCTTGCAATTGATTTTAAATTCAGGGAAATGTGTGCTCTTGTATCCCACTATCTTCTGAAATTGTAATATCTGTCTTCATTTATCCCCATTCTCTTCTGAGACATTTTCCAACTCTGTCCCAACAAACATCGTCAATGCCTATTCTCACCAATGCTTGGGAGCTTCTGGGCCATGAGGTTCTTCAACTCTATCATAATCTTAGATCATCTGAGTCTTCCTATTTATTCTGAGCCTACTTCTTGTGCCTACTGCAGGCCATGATTGTGTGGGACTTGAACTGTCTCCAGTCCTACTCAGACATATTCTACCCATCAATCATTACTGGAAAGTCATTTCTACTGTGACACTTTCGACTTCCCTGGCTCCAACCCTGGAAAGCCTGGTGGTGATTCATCCTCAGATATTTGATCATACATCCCATTCCAAATACTCAATCCTCCTACTCTCTGCATAGTCATTGTCCCTCTTCTTATATCACTATTACTTCTCTAATATTTCATTGATGGCCAAATTTTATGACCACTTCTTTCAAATTTTGGGTCAGTTTCCAGGCAATTTTTAAAATCTCCCCTATTTTTCCTTTTCACTCTCTTGTATCTGCCTCTTGAGTATAAAAAATGTCTTTCAAGACTATTATCTCTCTTGTAAGTTTTAAAAGTCTAATTTGGAGTTCAAAAGCCTGGAAATCAACTCTTTGTTCTTATTGAATTATTTTCTGTCTTGTCTTCTCCAGGGCAATAGACTAAGTCTGCAATTCTAGTTTTAATTGCCGAAGGATTTTAGGGTAAAATATCAACTAAAAGTAATTAGATGGAGGCATATTTCAAAACATTGTCTAGCCTCTTTAATAAATGCCAAAAATGATACAGACATCAAACACTATAGGGGTTCAAAGAAAATATCAATAAATTTCAGCTATAGAAGTCAGATATTCATAAAAGCAGTGAGATTCTAGCTAATTTTTTAAAGAATGGGAGAAATTGAATTATTTTGTTGTCTTGCCTTTTTTGGTGTGGTGGGTAATATGGAACAATATCCTATGATGATATTTAGTGGCAAAGTACAGGCAGAAACTACCCCCGTGGATGTATGGGATTATTACTGACAAGTATCAAGAAGGCACTTGTTTCATCCCTAACTGAGGACTGCTCTGAAAAAAGTAAATAGACAGAGGATTTATAAAAAGCAGGGATTGTGCTAGCATTTTAGGAGGTTCAGTTGTTCAAGATCAAGTTTCCAGCAAACTTGTTGTCTGGAAAGGTCCAGTACCTGGCTCACAGAGAGCTTGCTATTGGTGCCATCTTCTTAGAAAACATAAGGACAGTAGAGCATTCTAGGGTTCCTAAAATAAGGATATAGATCACATTCCACTCTCAGAACCTAGACCTCTTTCTGAACTTCCTCAAAATAGCATTGAATTGTGGGTAGGTTATATTGCTGCTAGGTTATGAGATCGTTTCCTCAGAGAGTAAGTAGCATAGATGGAAAGAGTGTTCTCCCTCCCCCTTCTTTGCCCATGATAACGTTGACAGTGAAGGGTCTGGAAGGGCAGGGCTGGTACATCTGCAGGAGCCCTGATTCACAGTGTGTACCTTCAGGTCCTGACTCTCAGCCCAGCTCAGTGCCTGATCAACACTTGCATAAAAGCATTTTAAGAGACGACCATGAAACAAAATGTGTTTGCCGAGGAAACGTGAGCAAAGAGAAAACTACACAGTCTAAGTTTTTTCTTCAAAAACTTTTATGAGATTTGAATTGCTACTTAGCTTGGCAAGTAAATACCAGTACTCATCATTACAGTGGCGCCAAAAGAGAGGATACATTGGCCAAACTTCAAATGCACTTTCCATTGTTTTTTCTACCTTTCTGAGATACAGAGAGTCCAGCAGAACTACTTTAGGAGATGCAGATGGGGCACATGGATTAGAGCATATGTTTTGTATGTGTATGAAACCCTGGGCTCCATAACCAGTACATATGCTCCAGGGAACACTGTGAGTATAATCCCTCAAATAAGATGCTTTTAATAAAGTTTAAAAAGTGCTTTAATCCCAAGATGATTTCTCCCTACCATCTCCTTTTCTTGTACTGTTGAAGTCTAATTATGGTTGACCTTGTGTAGGTTCACAATTCATGTATAACTATTTTAGAAATTTATAAATTTTTTAATTTAGTTAATTTATAACTAATTTTTAATTTATAACTAATTTAAAGAATTTAGGGAAATTCTTTCAGTATGGGAATCTTGTTTGTATTTCTAGACACATCTCACTGTATCAAATACAATGAACTGAACATTTGATTGTCCCCCACAATAGTTAGAAACCAAGTATATTTATATGCCTGTATTATAATGTTATATACAAAACATTGTTAAAGATGGTGCTGCAGACACAGTATTATAGTGTGAGGTTTCCAGTCATGTGAAGGTCATCTAGGAGAATTAGAATAATAATTATAATAGAAAAAATGGGAGATAATGGATAATAGTACTTTGGAATATGATAAAGAAAGCTTGGCAAAAGAGAAGACAAAATAAATTGTAGGACACAATTATTATTTTATTCATTTGCAAGACATAATACTGAAATATATACTTTGGTATATATTTAATAAAATATAAAAAATAAAAAATAAAACTTTGGTTTTGTAATTCCACCTTTGTTTAGAGAGTTCTTGAGCAGTTAAACAAAAGCTGATTAGTCTGTTGGTTTTTTTTTAAGTAATATCGTTATTTAGACACCAAGATTACAAACATGATTGTAGTTTCAGTCTTAAAAAGAAAACCCCCATTCACCAGTGCAACATTCATACCACCAATGCCCCTCATCTATCTCCTCCCCAATCCCCTGCCTGTATTTGAGACAGACATTTTTATTCTCTCCTCATTAACATTGTCATGGAGTTGTTAGTGTAGTTATATTTCTAACTGCACTCGCCACTCTTTGTCATGAGCTTCATATCATGAGCTGGTTCTTCCGGCCATCATCTCTGGGCATTATTACAATAATGTCTCTTATTTTTCTTAAAACCCATAGAAAACTGAGACTATTCTGTGTGTGTCTCTCTCCCTCTGACTTATTTTACTCAGCATAATAGTTTCCATGTCCATCCATGTATAGGAAAATGTCATGACTTCATCTCTCCTGATGGCTGCATAATACTCCATTGTGTACCAATGTATTACAATTTAGCGATTCATCTGTTGAAGGGCATCTGGTTGTTAATAGAGTCTAGCTATTGTAAATAGTGCTGCAATAAATATAGGTGTGCAGAAGGCATTTTTGTATTACATTTTTGTGTACCTAGGATTGGTATAGCTGGATCATATTGAAGCTATGATTCCAGAGTTTTGGTTTTTTTTTTTTTTTTGAGGAATCTCCATATTGATTTTCATAAAGGTTAGACTAGGCAGCATTCCCACCAGCAGTGAATTAGAGTTTCTTTCTCCCCACATCCCCACCAGCACTGATTATTCTTGTTCTTTGTGATGTGTGCAGTGTCTATGGATTGAGCTGGCACCTCATTGTTGTTTTGATTTGTATCTCCCTGATAATTAGTGATGTGGAACATTTTTTCATGTACGGTTTTGGCATTTTATTTCTTTTTTTGAGAAATTGTTCATTTCTTCTCCCCATTTTTTTTGTTAAATTCTGTCAGTTTTCTATTAGACAATACCCCTTGTCTAATGGGTATTGGTGAGTAGTTTCTCCCCTTCTGTGATGGCTTTTGTATCCTAATCACTATTAACTTTGAGGTGCAGAAGCTTCTTAGCTTAATATACTCCCATTTGTTTATCTCTGTTTCCACTTGTTTAGAGAATGCTGTTTCCTCCATGAAGTTGTCTTTAAATCTCAATGTCAAGGAGTGTTTTACCTATGTGTTGTTCTATTTAGGGTCTGATATCAAGGTCTTTATCCATTTGCATTTGACCTTTGTGCATGGTATTAGATGGAGATCTGAGTTATTTTTTTGTCAGTGACTGACCAGTTGTCCCAACACCACTTGTTGAAGAAACTTTCCATGCTCTGTTTTGCATTTCTTGGCCCTTTATCAAAGATCGATTGATTGTATGTCTGGGGAACATTCTCTAAATACTCAAGTCTATTCCACTAATTTGAAGGTCTGTCTTTATTTCAATACCATGATGTTTTAATGACTATAGATTTATAATACTATTTAAAGTTGGGAAAAGTGATGCCTCCCATACTCCTTTCTCCAAGAGTTGCTCTAGATATTTGTGTTTGTTTATTGTTCCAACTGAATTTCAGGAGTGTTTGATCCACTTCTTTGAAGAATGCTATGGGTATTCTTAGAGGGATTACATTAAATCCGTACAATGCTTTGGGGAGTATGCCATTTTAATTATGTTAATCTTGCCAATCCATGAGCAGAGTATGTGTCTCCATTTCCACTTCCTTGTGTCCTCTTTTATTTCTTTTTTTTCTTTTTTATTTATTTATTTTTTTAATTTAATTTTTATTTTGATCATAGTGGTTTACATATTGTTGACAATAATATTTTAGGTACATATTTACATAAAATCAGGGGGGATTTCCATCACCAATTTGTCCTCCCTACACCTCCGTTTTTGTCCTGCCTCCCATATGCTCTTCCCTCACCCTTAGGGCTGCCAGAATATGTTGTTCCCTCTGTATCTAGGCTAATACTTAGTAGTCTTGCACCTGTTTGGTCCTGGTGCCTCCCTTATTTCCCCCTCTAACTGAGGGGCAGGAGTAGCTAGTTCAATTTTCGTGGTTTTGTTTGAAGTAGGGAATAGTAGTAAACAGGGGTAAAGGTCTAATATGCAGAAAATAAGCGGAATTCTTCTAGAGTGTCTCCTCCTCAGAGAGACGAAGGAGAAAAAAGTGAAACACTCCACCAGTACAAAAAGAAGTGTCATATATCCAGTGAGGACTCCAGCAATAACGCTAAGCACCACAAAAAAAGAAAGAAAGAAAAAAACGCCATGGTCTTGAGATAAGAAACATGGCAGAGCATATAATGAAAGAAAGGAAAAGAAAAGAAAAGAAAAGAAAAGAAAAAAAGAAAAGAAAAGAAAAAAGTGTAAATGAGGGCAATAGCTTCAATAACCACACCTGAGCAAAGAAGTCAACCAAAAATAGGTAGGTAAATATAATAATAATGATAATAAATGAATATAAAAATAATATGTATAAAGAGATAAATAATATTTTGTGTTTTGTTTCTTTCCCTCCTGCCTTGGTACAGTAAGTATTGGGGTCATTCCAAAAGGAATTCACTTGGCCTAAGAGATATGGGGTTTCTCCACCCTTGAAGTATATTGTCATGGGATCAACTATAGCCTCTGTTCAGGATCCTTTACTCTCTCGGTGGTGTTTTTGAGTTGTTTGGAAGACTTCTGTTCCATCCTAGGTGATACAATCAGACCTCTGTATCTATCGATCTCAGCATCTGCATAGTTCCAGGGATGGGACTTATGATGAAGTCAGTCTTTGTGATTCTAGAAGTTTTGTTCCCTCAGTGTCATTTTAATCCATCTTCTGTGGTTGGTGGTCTTGGTCTTGGCACCTAGGATAATGCCTTTCCTTGTGTTTCCAGAAGCCCCATTCCATTACAGTTGTCTCTGCCAGACCTTTGGGACTGGGGATCATGGTTGTTGTGCATGTCGTAGTTCAAACCCTAGACTAGGGCTTTTTTATTGGTCCCAAGATATATACAGTCTGGCTCTTTTATTTCTTAATGCAGGGTTTGTAGTTTTCTTTGATTAGGTCCTTCACATTTTTATTTAAGTTGACTCCAAGATATTTCAGTTTGTGTGACACTAATGTGAATGAAATTGTTTTTATTAATGTTCATTTCCTCTCTATCATTATTGGTGTATAAGAAGGCCATTGAGTTTTGCGAGTTAATTTTGTAGCCTGTCACTTTGCTATATAAATCTATTGTTTCTAGAAGCTTTTTGGAAGAGTATTTAGGGTGTTCTATATATAGTATCATGTCATCTGCAAACAGTGAGAGCTTGATTTCTTTCTTTCCTATCTGGATGCCCTTGATATCTTTTTTTTTTTTTTTTGCTAATCGCTATGGCAAGAACTTTCAACTCAATGTTGAATAGGAGTGGTGAGAGAGAGCAGCCTTGTCTTCTACCAGATTTTAGAGAAAAGATTTTTAGTTTATCTCCATAGAAAATAATATTTGCCATTGTCTTGTAGTAGATGGCCTTAACTATATTGGGAAAAGTTCTTTCCATTCTAATCTTGATGAGTTTTTTATCAAGAATGTGTATTGGACCTTATTAAATGCTTTCTCTGCATCTATTGATATGATTATGTAGTTTTTATTTTTTTGTTGATATGGTGTATTATGTTGATTTATTTACATATGTTAAACCATCCTTGCATTCCTAAAATGAATCTTATTTGGTCATGGTGTATGACCTTCTTGATGAGGCACATGATCCTATTTGCCAGAATTTTGTTGAGGATCTTTGCATCTGTGTTCATCAGGGATATTGGTCTGTAGTTTTCTTTTCTTGCAATATTTCCATCTGATTTTGGTATCAAGGTGATGTTAGTTTCATAAAACTATTTGGGGGTGTTCCAGATTCTTCAATTCATGAAAGAACCTTAAAATGATTGGAAATAGTTCCTCTAGAAAGGTTTGAAAGAACTCGTTAGTGAATCCATCTGGGCCTGGGTTTTTGTTTTTGGGAAGACTTTTGATTTCCATTTTATTTTTCTCAGTAGTGATGAGTTGTTTAGATATGCTAGATAATCCTGGTTTAACCATGGAAGATTATAAGAGTCCAAGAGTTTATCCATTTCTTCCAGGTTCTCATGTTTCGTTGGCATAGCGTTTCTCAATATAGTCTCTAATTACCGTTTGAATCTCTGCAGTACTGTGGTGATATTTTCATTTCTAATCTGGTTTATTAAGTTTCTCTCCATTTCTTTGTGAGTTTTGTTAGTGGTCTATTAATCTTGTTTATTTTTTCCAAGAACAAACTTTTTCTTTTGTTGATCTTTTGGATTGTTTATTTTTTATTTTCCACTTCATTGCTTTCTGCTCTAAGCTTTGTTATTTCCTTCTACCTACCTATTTGGTTCCTTTTGTTGATCATTTTCTAATTTTATAAGTTGTGTCATTAAGCTTTTTATTTTGGCCCCTTCTTCCTTTCTTATGTGTGCTTGCAAAGCTATAAATTTTCCTCATAGTACTGCCGTTGCTGTGTCCCATAAATTTTGGTAATTTGTGTCTTCATTGTCATTTGTTTCCAGGAGTATTTTGATTTCTTCTTTGATTTCATCTCTGACTCCCTGGTTGTTCAGCAGTGTTCTGTTTAATTTCCAGCTGTTTAAGGTTTTCTTCAGTGTCCCTTTGTAGTTCACTTCTAATTTTAATGCCTTGTGCTCTGAGAAGGTAGTCTGTACAGTTTCTGTCCTCTTGATTTTATGGAGATAACTTTTATGGGCCAGCATGTGGTGTATCCCAAAGAAAGATACAGGTGCATTGGAGAAGAATGTGTATCCAGTTTTCTTGGGAAGAAGTTCCATATATATATATATATATATATATATATATATAGATAGATAGATAGATAGATAGATAGATAGATAGATAGATAGATAGATAGATATAGATATATCTATCTATCTATCTATCTATCTATATATATATCTCCTAGGCCACTTTATTCCAATTCTTTTTTCAGAGCTAGTATTTTCTTATTTAGTTTCAGCCTGTTTGACCTATCCAGCGGTGACAGGGCAGTGTTGAGGTCTTGCACTATTATTGTGTTAATATTGATACCTCTTTCATATTTGTCAACAATTGTATTAAATATTTTTCTGGTCCCTCATTGGGTGCATATACATTTAGAAGAGTGATTTTTTTTCTGTTGTACATATCCTTTGACTAGTACAAAATGACCCTATTTGTCCCTTATAACTTTTCTGAATTTAATGTTCGTGCCATCTGATATTAATATGGCACTTCAGCTTTTTTTTAATTCTTTTTATTTAAGCAACTTTATTACATACATGATTGTGTTTGGGTTTCAGTCATGTAAAGAATACCACCCATCACCAGTGCAACATTCCCATCACCAATGTCCCAAATCTCCCTCCTCCCCACCCAACCCCTGCCTGTACTTTAGACAGGCTTTCTAGTTCCCTCATACATTCTCATTATTAGGATAGTTCAAAACGTAGTTATTTCTCTAACTAAACTCACCCCTGTTTGCGGTGAGCTTCATGAGGTGAGCTGTAACTTCCAGCTCTTTTCTCTTTTGTGTCTGAAAGTTATTATTGCAAGAATGTCTTTCTCTTTTCTTAAAACCCATAGATGAGTGAGACCATTCTGCATCTTTCTCTCTCTCTCTCTGATTTATTTCACTCAGCATAATAGATTCCATGTACATCCATGTATAGGAAAATTTCATGACTTCATCTCTCCTGACAACTGCATAATATTCCATTGTGTATATGTACCACAGTTTCTTTAGCCATTCATCTGTTGAAGGGTATCTTGGCTGTTTCCAGAGTCTTGCTATGGTAAATAGTGCTGCAATGAATATAGGTGTAAGGAAGGGATTTTTGTATTGTATTTTTGTGTTCCTAGGAGTGGTATAGCTGGATCGTATGGGAGCTCGATTTCCAGTTTCTGTAAAAATCTCCATATTGCTTTCCATAAAGGTTGAACTAGACGGCATTCCCACCAGCAGTGGATAAGAGTTCCTTTCTCTCCACATCCCTGCCAACACTGCTTGTTCTCATTCTTTGTGAGCTTTTTAAAGGGAGTTGTTTGCTTTGATGATTTTCCTCCAGTCTTTGATTTTGAGTCTATTTTTGTTCTGACTATTCAGATGCATGCTCTCTTTAGCTCTGGGAGTTTCTCTGTAATGATATCCTTGACTGTTGATTCTTCCTGGGATTTTCTTCCTGGTTGTTTGTGACTTCAATGATTCTTATGTTTTTTTTTCTGTTGAACTTGTCAAGGAATTCTATTTTCATCTTTTCACATTCTTTGAGTATTTTTTCATTATCTATCATTTGCTTTAAGATTCTTTTCCAGTCTCTACTGCTGTATGGAGTTGCTCTGCATCTCATCTTCCAGCTCGCTAATTCTGTCCTTAGCTGCTGTTACTCTATTGGAATGGCTTTTCATTGAGTTTTTTATTTCATCTACTGATTCATCTACTGTTATTTCAGTTTGGAGTTTTCTGATTTCTATCTTTGTGTTCTGTTCACCTGCTCGACCTATGCTTTCTTTGAGTTCTATGAGAATACTCCATATTTCCACTTTAAACTCCTTATCTGAAAAGCTAACTAGGTGGTTGGTACTTTTCGGGTCATCAGAGCTGCCATCTTGACTTTCTATGCATAATGTTGTCCGTGTTTCCCCTCATTGGCATGCTTTTAGTGTGGCTTTTACTGCAATTTATGGTGTGGCTTGTGGGCTAGAATATGTGTGAGGCCATGAACCAGAGCTCGAGCTATTCTGGATTACTTCTGCTTACAGGAAAGGGCTTCTGGGTGGGGGATGGTCTCAGCACCCATTGCAATGATCTGCTAAAGTGCCTTGGAATGACGTTTTTCAGGTTTGGTCCTTTCTGGCAAGAATAATCACAAACTATTTACATCTAAATCTAGGCTTGGGAAAAGGTGTTTGTGAGGTACCTAAATATCTGTATTTATACCTGAGTCACTGTACCTCAGTCACCCACCCAAATTTGAGCCATTATGCATTTCAGAGGACATGTGGGCTAGACAAAAAAATGGGCAGGACATTTACAACCAATAGCATGTTCAAGCATTTGAAGTTCAAGCATAGGAAAGGATCCTGGGTCAAATGGATATGAAGAAACTCCACAGACAAGTGCACCCAGCAAACAGAATAACCTTAGCAAAGCACAGATGCATTGAAATTAGACCTCTATCAGTCTACTGACAGGAGTTTGCCAAAAAGTCAATTCAATTAAGCAGTTTTGGCCTTGGGGCTGGTTGACTTTTGGCAAATGGTACTGGTTTCTGGAAATCTTGTGATATGTATTTTTAAAAGGGAGGGGATATGAGTAAACTAGTAATCATTGCTGTCCAGTAGGTACTAGAATCTGAGCTTTGCATTTTGTTTAAGACGTAATATTTTTTCTTTTCAGCAATAATGTACGATCCGTACATAATACAGGTGAAAACAATTGTAGTCAAACAGTAAGATACACAAATTTCCTATTCACTTGGTGAAACAATACATTTTAATACTGATTTCTTCTTTTTTATTTAAAGCATTGTGATTTAAAAAGTTATTCATAGTTCAGTTTTGATTTGTTTTGTTTTGGGGCCACACCCAGCAGCACTCAGGGGTTACTCCTGGCTGTCTGCTCAGAAATAGCTCCTGGCAGGCACGGGGGACCATATGGGACATGGGACACCGGGATTCGAACCAACCACCTTTAGTCCTGGATCAGCTGCTTGTAAGACAAACGCCGCTGTGCTATCTCTCCAGGCCCTATTCATAGTTCAGTTTTAGACATGAAATGTTTCAGTACCAATCCCACCAGTTTCAACCTCCCTCAACCGGTGTTCCTAAAGTTCATCTTATGCCACCACTTACCACCCCAAACTCTCATATCATAACAGGTCCATTTTTAGTTTGTTTTTTAAAATTTGGGTATCATGATTTCACTGTTGTTGATTATGTGTCTTGGATATTTAGTTCTGTCCTTTATATACCACCAATGCACCTGAATCACCTTGTCCCCTGTTTCTTGTTTCACATCTGTCTTTTCCCTCCTCCACTCAATTTCTTTTCTTCTCCTCACTATACTCTGGGGCCAAAAGTGAACACCGATTTTCTTGACTTTAATGGCCTGTTATTTTTACTTTAACATACAACCCAAGATTGTGAACACAGTTTATGAAGGGACATTGATAGAAATAGTCTTAGAAATACAGGCAGTGTATGGAAATTGAATTTCAAACCAAAAAGAGAATCTGAGAGGTGTGATAACTATTGGATCTTTGGAATGAAGAAGGTGAGTGTACCTTCTGGAAATTAAATTTATAATCTATGTATAGAGTCAAGATTAATCCAGAGCCTATTGCAATATGTCCTGTAAGAAGTTTGAATTTAAGTAGTATTGCAAAACAGATTGGTAGCAAACAGCAGATTTAAGAGTTAGAATGGCAAATCAATAGAAATTAGGAATGGGATGCCTGCTGTGCACCAGAAGAGAACAGATTATGACAAAAGTATTGTGATTATGTGAAGTGTAAAAGCTATAATAATGAGTATACTCATGGGGAAAGATGACATGCTCTATTTATGACATTTAGAATTTGTGATATCAGTGGTACACACAAGCAGAGATGTTATTGAAGGTGAAAGTTTGTGATTTGCCCTTGAATACAACTTTGGATAAAACATGATTCAGAAATTACATTCACAAAAAAAGTAAAAAGAATAATTACCAGGTACTGTTATGTACTTCATCCTGAATAAAATTCTAAAAGAAGGGGATGGAGAGACAGAACAGAGATATAGGAGTTTGCCTTGTACATGACCAACTACAATTTGATCGATAGCACTGCATGTGGTCACCTAAGAACTACTTTCTTTCTTTTTTTCTTTCTTTCTTACTTATGCACGAGCAGAGAGTGGGAGTAAGCACTGAGTATCCAAAATACAGGTGTAACTTAAAAACAAAACAACAAACATGCAAATAGAAGAATGAACATTTAGACAATAGGGTTGGGCTGAAGATTCAGCCTCTAGCTCTGTTGAATGGGTGAAAAGAAGATACCTAGAGAGCGAAGTTGTGGTCATGAAACAGTAGGGACCCAAGAAAATGCTGCTTTTCAGAGGACTGTGGCTGAAAAAAAAAAGAAAGTAGTCTGTCAGTAGAATTAATATTTTTAAGGATTCACAGAAACTAACACTGTGATGGCATCTAATACCTCTGCTAAAAAAGTCATTGATTCATTGACATAGAAATCTAGAATAAACAGCAAGTATATTTACCAGTCATATATTGAAGAGTGTATATTAACCTTTTAGCTGGTTTCTGAATTCTGGTAAGACAATGCTAGTTAGTGTCTAATTATGAGATAGAACTAGAGTGTGACTGAAGATATAGTACAGAAGGTATGGTGCTTGCCTTACACAGGCTGACCCAAGTAAAATTCCTGACCCAAGTTTGATTCCCTGAGTGTTGCTGGACATGATCCATGGGTACAGAGCCACAAGTTACCCCTGTTCATTATGGGGTGTGGCCCCATATGAACACAAACAAACAAGCAAGCAAAATAAAAGAACTGGAGAAAGGGTAATAATTGAGTAATTAAACATAACATGAGCATTACTATAGAGATGTAAAGAAAAAGCTAAAGAATATTCTTGAGATCAGAGAGATTAATTTCTTTTTGACGGGGATTAACAAGGATAAGTTTATGAGCTGGAGAGACAGCACATAGGGCTGAAGTGCATGCCTTGCATGAGGAGACCTGGGTTTAATGGCCAAGGCCTTACCTGGTCTTTCAAGCAGGGAAACTCATGAGCAAACAGTTGAGCATGACCCCTCCCCAATTAAAAAAAATATTGCACTAATTGTCATATAATAAGATCTATATCAAGAGCCAGAGTCTTTATTAGTCTATTTAATAGGTCTCCTCATCCTGCCTACCTGTTGGGTTGAAATGTGAGGATGGCGAGTCATATATCATGTTCTAACTGGCATTGCAGAGGTTAGAGGTATTGAATGGAAATATAATGGGAACATCTTTTATTCTGTAAAACTCTGAAGGCACAAATATCTTTAGTAGAGCTTGGAAGATGGCCTTATTTCTAATAATTTTTGTTTGTCTGAGCGCCATACATGGTGGTTCACAGGACTTATTCCTTTCACTGCATTCAGGGATAACTTCTGGTGGGGCTCAGGGGACTAATATGGAATTTTGAGGTTGGCCTCGGTTGGCCATGTGTAAGGCAAATGCCCTCCCTGCAATGCTATCTCTCTCTAGTCCTCAATACACTATCACAATAAGTTGAAGGGTTAGATTCTGTGCTTTGTACTTAACTGTTTCTACCCCCAAAATAAAATATCTCATATGTTATTGAACAGAAAAAGTTCTACTCACTAATAATCATAGGGTTTCCCATTTATATACTAGGGCCCAGAAAAAAATAACCAAAGGTTGGACCTGCTAACTCAAAACACTTATTATCTGACATCCATTACCAGCCTACACACACAAACACACACACACACACACACACACACACACACACTTACAGGGATCTGGGTGTATGTATTGGATGTATTGATTCCTCTAGAGTCAATGTTAGATGCTGTGTCCACTAATCCCAAAAAGTTGGGAAATTATCTCCTACCCTGTTCAGAATTAACAGTGAATGGCTGTAGGCAGCTTTGAAAGAGGCAAAAAGGAAATATTTACCAGACAAATTTATGGTGACATTGCAGGATTATCTCAGTAATCAGTGAATTCCAGGCATATGAACTGACTTATATATAGGAGACCCTACCCCTGAAGGCATAAGACCAACTCTAGGCTCCAGGCAAACTAGTTTGTCCAATCCACTAGTTTGTCTGTAGTGCCAATACACTTTTATTTTTCATACAGTCTCTGTTGTTGGTATCATGTTTCTGTATTAAAGATCCTGGAATCTGCATATCCTATATTGCAGTCAGGATGGGGCAGAGTGTCCTCTTGTTTTACCTCACACTTAAAGGGCAATGAAGAGAACCCTGTCCTGTAGAGCGGGTCGTTGTTGTTGTCAAGTCTTCTTAGTGTTAAGGGAAGTCTCTTTTGAGCAGGCCGATGTCAGAGCAGTGTTAGGGTCTTCCCTGGTAGAGGATTGCGTCCAGATGTTGTTATGAAAAACCTTGGATGTTTTGTAGATAGCTTCCCTGGTTCAGGGGTGAATGGAGGATGCCCATTTTTCTGAGGCCTGTGCCAGGTCATTATATCTATGTTCAGGGTGTAAAGTCCCATTGCACTACGAGATTTGTGTGTTCCAACCTCTATTAGATAAGAACTTATTTGTATGTATAGCATTTTCCCATTTTAATGTGCCTATGCAAACAAGGAACAATGCCACATGGCATTATCGGAGCACATGGGGGCCATAAGAACAAGACCAGCTATCCCCATGACATGGTTCAATCATAAGCATTAAACTGAGGGACTCTTCCACCAAAATTCCTAATTGAAGAGCTCACAAAGAAAAGACAAGATAAAACGTGGGTAGAATCGTCACAGAAAAAGAATATTTAGAAAGAGTCATAGCTGTTAAATAAAATACACATAAAATATTCGAAAGACATATGTGTCCATTGTATGTCTTTTGAAATAGCTGGGGGTTGTTAAATCCAACGCAAGACTTTGGTCTGTGATTAGAACTGTGTAGTACTGAAGTTACAGCCATTAATTCCAAGAGTCCTGCTTACCAATTGTTGATTTTAGAAAATAGCATTGATAATTTATCTTTATTTACATGTTCACTTACATAGTCACCTAGCTGCTAATGTGATATGACCTGATGATCTGATTGCCACTTTATTCCTTATTGTAATTCCATCTATCTGTCCTTTGATTACAAAGATACCTTCCTTTTCCCATTCTTGGCACTTGGAACATTCCCCATAAAGGCTGAATCTCTCATGTAAACTCAGGCTTTATGCAGCCACCACTGTGATTCTCTAAAATGTCAGTATTGGAGTGTTGGGCTAAATAAATAGTTCAACAAGTTGTTGGCAGCATAGTTTGCATTGGAAGGTCCTGAGTTTGGGGTCTAGCACTGAATAACTTCCTGAAAACTAATCGGTGTGGCCCCTATTTAACAAAAACAAATCTGGTGTCTTCTTGCCATTGTTTTTCTCACATATATGTACTCACGGAAGAGACTCTTCTATGGATATTTCTGAAAATAGACTGTATTGGACTTTTTTATTAAAAATAATAAGAATGTCTTAATGATCCATTCAGGGAACCATCTCGATAGCATACTAAGATTGGATGCGTGGATGTCTGCTAGAGAATTGAATCTCTGCCTTATCTCTCCTCACAGTCTGTAATCCTCCAAATTTATTCCCACATACACCTCACCTGTTCTTTATGATAAACATTTGATAATTCCTCCACAATGAAATGTGTATCTTTTTCCAGAAAAGGGAGTCTTATTTTCCTTATTTGGCATTGCAGATATGGTGTCTTATCCCAACCCAATCAATCATATCTAAGGATACTTGCATGGAGGAATTATTGCTTTTCCTCACTAACTATGAGTCTTAATTCTAGAAGGCTGAAGAGTGCACTGCATTACGATATCCTCATATTTCTGTTGCTAGTCCTGGCAACAGAAACTCTTTCCTTGTCCTGCTAAAAACCCATCTTGAGGGACGGAGCAATATCACAGTGGAAGGGCATTTGCCTTGCATGCAGCCAACCCTGGATGGACCCAGGTTTGATCCCTGGCATCCCATATGATCCCCCAAGCCTCTCAAGAGTGGTTTCTGAGCACAGAGCCAGAAGTAACCTCTAAGCACCACCAGGTGTGCACGCCCCCCAACCATAAAAGCTCATATTGAAGTAAAGACTTTTATACACAAAATTTATTGGGCAAGAACAAGAGTGTAAAGGATTGGTGAAGAGAAACTAGGAGAGAATACTACTATGTTATTCTTGCAATATTAGTTGACCACATTGTAGATGACTGGTGATTATTGTCAGACATAATTTCACGGTGATTCTAAATTATATATTTGTATTAGTCTGTTT